>NW_010247862.1:0-18747 GCF_000690775.1 Eurypyga helias
AAACCATCCTGTGATTCTGTGACTCTGTGGTGCTTTGAATGCCATTGGTATTTTCAGCCAGTGGACTGGGCACTGTAACTGTCCCACTTGTCAGAACTTCAGTTCTTGTCTCCAAACGTGACTTTAAACTGCCATCTCAATGACTTACTCCCACGTTCACCTGTCTCCTTCCTTGATCAAAGAAGAAACAATGGTTTGCCCTAGTCATTTCCAGGTATCATCAGCCTAGGGCCTGCCTTGAGTTACTGATGACTTTGGTGCTTACTGGGTTATTGCCCATAAGTAGCATTCTTCACACCCAAATAAACTTGAGTGGTCCCATGTGTCCAGTCATATCACTGCCCTGGTATGCTCTTACCACTTAATTTTGGGTTTGTATTTTGCCTGTCACTGGCCGAGACTACAGCCTACACTGTTATAGTGTTGATAGTCTTGGTTGTCCTGTCATCTCTACTCAAAGGAGAGACTACTGCGACTGTGGAGGAGGTACTGTGCTGACTCAACACAGTGCAAAGAGCCGGGGGCTTCAGCTTGGAATTTCCCCTGCTCCCCCTAGTCGAAGGGCAGCGGTGTAGTTTTGCAGCATGGTTGCTTCACTGAGCAGTTACTTCTGCAGCTTTGATTTACCCTAGACCTTAGCGTGGCCAAATCAGTGCTACTGATATTCTCTACCCTGCGTCTCCTCTGGTTCCTGTTGCTTGAGTTACTGTTCTTGGCTTCATATTTCACTTGGCCTTCTTTTTTGATTTGCAACTAGCTCTTGTCTAAACTCTGTGTTGCTTCTTCCTGTGTAACTCTTCCAAGATCCAGCTTTTCCTCTTTGTCTGCGCTGCCAACACTCTTGTCCAGATTTTGATCTCTGTATAACTTTTGTGATCTCTGACCTTGGTACCCGTCACTGGGCTTTTCCTCTTCAGTGTCGGTCAGTGATCCCTACAGTCAAAACAGCTACTGAATTAATGACCTTGGTTATAACAGGCCTTCTTAGCTCCATCTCCTCTTGGGCCTTTTCTTTATGACATTACAAATATTTTATTCTTTATTTACAATTTTTGCTTTCAAAACAGGCAATTCAGTCCTACTCAACCTTTTTATCACATGACCACCTCCCTCCTTCAGCCTTGTCAGTTATGGTGGCCCTGTCTTTCCACAAGCCTTTTCATTGTTTCACTGCTTGCAAAGGAGAAAAGCCTGCAGGCAGGGCTGGCACTCCATATCTCCTCCTTCAGGAAATCTCTCCTGTCCTTCTCCCTTCTGCAGTGCTTAGGAGAAATTGTACCCAGATAGCTGCAAGACAGAAACAAGTTGTACTGGGGTCGAGTGGTGACAAGGGTCATGCATATCCTATTCTCGTGTTACCATGACTTTTCCATCCTCTCCATAAGCCAGCAGGCCATCTTACCCCACTTTCATCTCTTAAGACTGTCGTCATCTTGCTATTATAATTCCTGAAACAGTGGAAACCTCACTTTGTTTCTCTCATTTGCCTTTTCAGTCTTGAAGATGTCATTTGGTTTGTGTCTTGGGGTCATCTTGTTTTTTTAAATGGACACCCTGGTATTTTCCTACCTCGTTACGGGTTCGTGCTGTAACACCTTAGAGGTTCGGTTGCTCAGATGTCAGGGTTTCTGGGAGCCTAATAAAAAGGTGGGCATAAAAGTCACTTTGAATACACCTGCTTGACATTTGTCTAGAGTGTCAACACTTAATTGTAATACAGCCTTCTGCAAAAGATCTGGGCAGCATCACACATTCCTTTTAAACCTCTGCTTTTGCTAGTCTCTCCCGTGCTGCCTCTGAGCCTGGAATGATCTTTTTCTATGTGTCTGCCTATCTGTTGCTGGCTTCCTTCAAATTCCCCTAAAACCAGCTCTGGTTCTTTGGTCTATGGCTATTAAATAGTTTGTATTTAGCTCTTTAAAAGAACAAACAAAAACCTGCCCTCTGTTGAGTAAGCCCAGTCTGCTTTCTTCTCGGTTTTCTCTACCCTTCTTATTTACGGCCACCCGACGTGAGAAGGCTAGCTCTTCAAAGCAAAACACCATGCTTGATGTGCTTCTCAAAGGCTCTTTGCATGTCCCTGGGCACTTATTCTTGATTTGTGGTGCCGTAATGTTTGTTCAGCCACCAGCAGAAGCTTTTTGTGGTTTGATGTGGAAAGTTCTAAAGACAGAGAAATACTGTATCTGGGTTTTTTTAATGACTTGGACACAAAGCCAAAAGATGCTGGCTCTCTGCCACAAACTGTCCAGGTTATATTCTGCTTTTGGACAACAGAAGTTTTCAGTGCCAAGGGGATATGTCTCAGGAATAATTATCCCCAAAATTAATTTAATAATTAATTTTCCTAATATTAGGAGAATATGGACTATGAGAAAGAAATGACAAAATAATGGAAAAGCTAACCGCATTTTATATTTTGGAACTTCTTTAACTTCTAGCGTCTTTGGTTAAAGCTCCTGATGTGGCAGATTTGATTTGTAGACACAGGCCACTTCAACAACATGAAACTATGTTGATCCTACAATAGCTGCTGACAAAGCAGGTCTGAGCTAGGAGCTAAAACAGAAGGAACAGGAGGGGTAATGGTTTAAATTGAAAGTGGGGAGGTTTAGATTAGAGATCAGGAAGAAATTCTTCACAGAGAGGGCGGTGAGGCACTGGAACAGGTTGCCCGGAGAAGCTGTGGATGCCCCATCCCTGGAAGTGTTCCAGGCCAGGCTGGATGAGGCTTTGAGCAACCTGGTCTAGTGGAAGGTGTCCCTGCCCATGGCAGGGGGGTTGGAACTAGATGGTCTTTAAGGTCCCTTCCAACCCAAACCAGTCTGTGATTCTATGAACAAAGTCTAAATCTGCTGCTTTTGAAAAGAGGGGTTGGGACAGTTAGGAAAGCTTTTATCTGGGCATTGCAGAAGTCTTCTGTTCTTAAAAAAATTTTATCTACCTAAGTCTGTACTTATATACGTGCATATATTTATGTGTAAACATTTTTCTTCCCGCTTAGTGTGTGTGTAGGCACATCTGAATTTCCCTCTTAACGTTTTCTTACCTAGAGAGAAAGCTCTACCGCCCGCTTGCTGGAGCTTGAGGAATGCGTACTGTCTTATTTTCATTGCTTAGATCCCAGGTTGAACAGTAAAATGCTTTAAGATTGCACATAATTATTATGTGCTCTTTTAGCCGAAAACAGCAGCTGCTGCTATTACGATTTCGTTGTGCCCCAAAGGCACTTGGGAGAATCAGCGCAGTCTTTTTGCAGAAGGTTGTACAGTGAGGATTATGGACAATGAGGGCTGGGGCCGAGATCGCAGCAGGGGGATAAAAAGGGATTTTTCATTGTAGATGTGTGTGTATCTGGTCAGTTTAAGAAAGTCTTGCAGCTGATAGTTGCCAGGGATCATCAGCTTTAAAGAGTATTTTTTTCCTGTGTCTAGTACTGTTTCTTTTTGACTTGCAGGTGCTCAGGTAGACCAGTCGGTGTTTGAAGAGCTTATAAAAGAGCAACTTCCGGAGCTGGCCGAACACATGAAAGATCTGACAACCTTAGCTTCCATCTCTCTTTCGTGGTTCCTTACCCTCTTCCTTAGCATCATGCCCCTGGAAAGTGCTGTGAATGTTGTGGACTGTTTCTTCTATGATGGGATCAAAGCCATTTTCCAGCTGGGCTTGGCCATACTGGAAGCCAACGCCGTGGATCTGTGTAACAGCAAGGATGATGGGCAGGCCCTGATGATCCTGAGCAGGTACGGCCACTCAGGAGTGCCGAGTCCATCGCGGACCGTTCTGCCCTGAAACAAAGGCATTTGGGTGCCGTTGTGATGCTGCTGGCGTTGCGCAGGCACCAGCGGGACCCTCCCTGTTACCTTGCTGCTGCTTTCGCAGTGTCTGCCTTAAACAATGGGCTTTGTGTGTCAGAGGAGTAGATGTCCTGTGAAATTTCCTGGCAGCGCCAAGACATGGGTCGACTGCGTCAGTGTGCAATGTTTACTGCTGCTCTTCGTGCCTTCCCTAGAGTGAGAGGCTTCCTGAGCCAGACTTCAAGGAGACAGAAGTTTTCTTCCTTGGGCAGCGTTTAGTCATTTGGCTGGCTTGCCGTTCCTCGGATGAGTGATCATGAAGGCATTTTAGAAAAACCTAGCAGCCCAAAAAGAAGTTCTTCCAGGAGAGGGTGGTGAGGCACTGGAACAGGTTGCCCAGAGAAGCTGTGGAGGCCCCATCCCTGGAAGTGTTCAAGGCCGGGCGGGACGAGCCTTTGAGTAACCTGGTCTAGTGGAAGGGGTCCCTGCCCATGGCAGGGGGGTTGGAACTGGATGGTCTTTAAGGTCCCTTCCAACCCAAACCGTTCTATGATTCTGTGATTTCTTAAGTCTGAACTATAAAATTTGTTTGCTTATTTATACTGAGAAAATCACGGCGCAGAGTAACTTGTGTTGCTTATATTTCTTCTCTTCAGGTTTTTAGAGCATGTCAAAAACGAGGAAAGCCCTCTGCCACCTATTGGCAATCACCATGCGTTCTTCAGCGATGACCAGGAAGCCTCTCCGGTGACTGAAATAGCTAACCTGATTCATGACTCCTATGAGGTAAAATACCGCTCCGTGTCTACCCGTCAGTCAAGTTAGAATTTTAAAGAAAGAAAAAGGTTAAATTCAACGCGGATGTTTTGAGAGTTAATATACGTCTTTACAGATCCATTGACTAAGTGTTTAAATGCCTTGGGCCAGGTGCCGTATAGATTCAGTTAGAGACTGCGTGTGCTTTTTCTTCAAGGACTCAAAATGCTTTAAAAGGTGTATTTCCAATAAATTGGGAATATATATATACTAAAATACTAAATTTGATAGGACAAGGGGTAATGGGTATAAATTGAAGTCAGGGAGGTTTAGATTAGATGTCAGGAAGAAATTCTTCACAGAGAGGGTGGTGAGGCACTGGAACAGGTTGCCCAGGGATGTTGTGGATGCCCCATCCCTGGATGTCTTCAAGGCCAGGCTGGATGAGGCTTTGAGCAACCTGGTCTAGTGGAAGGTGTCCCTGCCCATGGCAGGGGGGTTGGAACTAGATGGTCTTTAAGGTTCCTTCCAACCCTAACCATTCTATGATTCTATGATTCTATGAAAATACTGTAAAAATAATGAACAACTGTTACTCCCTTGTAGAAATTTGGAGACCACTCTGTGGCACAGATAGAGCACATGCGCTACAAACACCGAATCCGTGTCCTGCAGAGCCACGAAGACACAACCAAGCAGAATGTGGTGAGTAGGGTATTGTTTCCACCGAGGCAGTTCAGCATCTCCTCTCTGGAGGCAGACAGCTTTCCTTTTTTAAAAGCCATCACCAGATCTTGGAAAAGGGAAGAATCATTACTGACTCTGGGAAAAGAAAGCTCTTTGCTGAGATGCTGATGGGTTTGGTTTTAATTTGTGGCCACGTGCATTATTTTCCAGGGCGGCTTTAACGTTAAGAACAACTGCAGGGCCGTCCAGCCCAGCGCCTTGTCTCTGGCCGCGGCCCTAGGCAGACGCGCGGGGAAGAGTGCGAGAAGAGAGCCAGCGCGGTGCGATGCTTCCCCGGCCTCCTGTGACCTGTAGCTTAGGGACTTCCCGTCTTTGTTTCTAATAGCCCTTGAGGGATTTCTCTCTTCATGGATCTGTCCAACCAGTGAACCTAAAGAAGAGGGAAAAATGGCAACGATTTGTCACTGCTGCGGTTTTCAGCTGGGCCACGTAAATGCAGTCCCTGCGGGGCTCGCAGGCCTGCCAGCCTCAGTGATGACGGGTGGAAACGCTGTCACTAACGTGATTTTCTTTCTTTTCAAGCTCCGAGTTGTCATCCCAGATGTTTCAATTCTTCCTGAAGATTTAGAGGAATTGTATGACTTGTTCAAGGTTGGTTTCCCTGAAAAACAGGGGATGCACTTATCGGAGGCTTCTGGGCGTAACTGCCAGCTGTCGCTTTGCAGTGCCTCCTTGGAGCTCATGTCCTCTGCCTGGGCGGGTGGCATCATGTCATTTTGCCCTTGCTGTGGCCGCCCTGTCATTGAAGAGGAACAGTGATGTACTGATGCTTCCAAGGAGAATGGCTTCAGTGTTTCCTTTCTAACTTGCTGCTTGGAAATGGTCTGTGAGAAATTTGGTTCTGGTAACTTTCACATGCAGAATAAATTAAACACATAGCTGTGCTCACTGGCAGCTCTGCAGTACTTTCAAGTCCTGCTCTCTTAATGCTCTTCAAAGGCAGACTGTTTTCCATGGGGCAAAAAATCCTCATAAACTTGTGTCCTTGCTATTTGTTCCCAAATTTCTAATAGTTTTAATATTTTTTTCTTTAGAACTAAAAAGCAGTTTCTACTTCAGTTCCTTTCTGTCAGGCTGATGTTGGAAAGAACTGTTATAAAAGTGATTTGGAGATGGGGAATCATAGAATCACAGACTGGTTTGGGTTGGAAGGGACCTTAAAGACCATCTAGTTCCACCCCCCCTGCCATGGGCAGGGACACCTTCCACTAGGTCAGGTTGGTCAAAGCCTCATCCAGCCTGGCCTTGAACACTTCCAGGGATGGGGCATCCACAGCTTCTCTGGGCAACCTGTTCCAGTGCCTCACCACCCTCTCTGGGAAGAACTTCTTTCTGATGCCCAATCTAAACCTCCCCACTTTCAATTTAAACCCATTACCCCTTGTTCTGTCACTGCAGGCCCTTGTAAAATGTCCCCCCCAGCTTCCTTGTAGGGACATCTAAGTTTATACAACTATACTTGATTTAGGGGTCCAAGCATGTAATTGTTACCCTTAATGGACCCTTTCTTTTCCATATTGTTCATAGCCATAAACACTAGGTACCGGGAATGTGGCTGCAGTGTGTTTGTAGTGTTACACAGCTTTGTGGCTAAGAGCAGCCGTATCCTCCCTCCATTAGTAAGACGATGCTGCTGGGGTTTGCTCGTCAGTGCTGCCCTCCCACTCCATGCTGCTCTGGTTTTGAGCTTCAGCTGCCTTGCACTCCTCCCCTTTCCTCACGTGCTCTCTTAGTGGTGGTTCCTTTTTACTTAGTTCTCTTGCTCCCCCAGGACAGCTCGTTGTTAGGACTTTGTTTTGCATCAGCCTGTCCCTAAGGGAAGACTAACAGGTAGGGTATCCAAATGGAGAGGTCTGAGAGGGAATAAATGAGCAGGGGAAGGCTGTAGAATGCTTACCCTGGATTTCCTTCGACCCTCTGTACCTTTGGCTGGTTAGAGATATCCCGGGCCAGATATGGTAAAGTTTTAGTAGCCTGCAGTGTATTTCTTCAAAGAATCTGCCCAGTCTCCCTTCAAATTTATTAATTATCCATTGGAAGTCATGAGAGCGCTTGGCTGCTCTAATTACAGATTCGTACTTGGCTTTTTCTCACAAGGATGGTCTTGGCATCGTTAGAACACCTCGCGCAGAGGCAGTTTGGGTTCAAATGCCTTTTTCTGCTGGTTGCATTCTGTTCCTGCACGCTGCAACCCCCTCTCCTCCTTCCCCTGATTTCTCCTAGAGGGAGCATTTAATAAGGTGTTACTGGGAGACGACGAGCCCCGTCGTGGAGCGGCACGACCCCAGCCGACCCTACGCCGAGCAGTACCGCATCGACGCCCAGCAGTTTGCTAACCTGTACAGGCTGCTCTCGCCCTGGACCTGCGGGGAGCACACCCACATCCTTGCCCAGAGGACCTTCCGCCTCCTGGACGAGAACATGGACCGGCTGATTGAATTCAAGGGGTTCGCCAGCTGCCTAGGTATCGGCTCCCCTGCGGGCTGGAAGGCGGACAGAGCCGGTGGGGGGAGTCACGTGGATGAGTGAGACATGGATGTTAAAATGCCATGCAGCCGGCAGGGCAGGATGCGGACAGATGGGTTTCTTGGGCTTGTAATTAGCCCAATTAGCGACCTTTACTAATTTTTGGTGTTCCAGTCACCTGAAGTCGATTAGATTTAAAAGACAGCCTAAGGACTTGATTAAAATATTGATTCCTCAAACAGTAGCGATTTTGTTGAAAATAATTAATGAATTTAAATGATATCTGGGCCTGCGTGGAATGCTAGGGAATCCTCTCTACTGGATTGCTGTGCTCAGGATACCCCTGAAATCTCAGTATTCGTCTTCGTGACTGCTTCTTCAAGACTGAATAATTTCGCCTTGCACGTTCCCGATAAGCAGAAAAAAAACCCAACCAACCTGGCCAGCAGGGACCGAGAGCTGCCCCAGGGTTGGTCTTGAGGCCACCAGCTCTTCTAATGAGATGAGGCTGCCTGTCCCAAAATCTGGCCAAAGAGGTGCTACACCTCAACTGTTGCCTGACCCCAGCTGAAAAAAAATAGGAATCAACATTCAGAGCTTCAGCCGAAATCAGTAAATCTGCATTCTTGCCACTTAAGTTTTTCAGAATTCTTTTATTGTGAACCAGGGCACCTTGTATTATGTTGTTACTTGATTTCGATTCTTAAGAGATGCTTTGATTTTCAATTCTTAGAATTTAAAAAGAACAAAAAACCCCACAAAAAAACCCAAACAAAAACAAACAAAAAACCCCACCAAACCAAGGTTCTTCACAGTATTTCAGTGCATTTGAAAATTTAGAATCTCACTTCTACTGGTCATTGAGAATATGAATTATATTACATGTGAAATTATTATCTCCTTTGGGCTTATTCTACGCAACAGCAGTTAGGGTAGGAGGGGAGGAATATCAAGAATGTGATGGCCCCAGAGGGAGTTTTGTGTCTCTCCCCTCTCACATTCCTGTTACTCCGTGGCAGCAAACAGCCTTTGCTAGATCCCTGCCAACCTCCTCAATATTTTTAAACGACGCTGAAACTCCACAGGGTTTAGGTACTCCCGGCCTGTTTTGCAGGAACAAAGACCAAACCAGATGGCTGTCACCTGCTGTTCCTCACTGACAGGCACAACTTAAAATACTCTGATGCAATATACTGGCCATATGTTTTCATGCATTGTCCAGGCAAACAATTATCTTTGGTGCACAGGGAGATGCCTGATTTATTTTAAACGGTGGGAGTAAATGCTCTGTTCCACTTCCTTCTTGTTCTTTTGTTTTTTTCTCCTTGCAGATGTTATGTATAATGGAGAAATGAATGAAAAGATAAAGTTACTGTACAAGCTACATATCCGACCCGGTAAGAAATCTGAAAGGGACTGAATACCTCAGTTTCCCCAAAAATCTCTTGCCTAAAGCTTTTGGGAAAAGGCTGCTTAACGAAGAACCCTGCAGCAGGCAGCATACAGGATGTGCATTTGTGGCTATGCTCACCGCGTTTTAAAACTTACTCCAGCCAAAACCTTTCTGGGTGAAATCTATAGACAGACAATGTCAAGGCTCGCATCTGCGGCCTTCAGAGATCCTTTGCAGCCAGTTACGTGGCTACTTCTAGACAAAACAGGAACCGAAGTAACGTTTTTGGATGGCGCGTACTTCGTGTGCAGCAGCAATCTCCTTATCACGTCTTGATCCAGTCTGATGAGGTGACAGAATTCTGCAATGGTTTCTCTGTGCAAGGTTTTTAATTAAATGTGCCCCTTCTTGGCAGACTTCCGACTCGCTCACTGCAGCACCACTCTTACTTACATTAACCTAGTTTTACAGGATGAGTTAATGAAGCACGTTTTAAAACATCTTCACCCAATTATTTGGCTTTCCTCAGATATGTAGATTTTAAAAGCACAAATAACCACTGTGCAGCTTTCGAAGGATTAATCATTACCTTTGTCACTTCTTTGACAGCCCTCACAGAAAATGAACGAGACAGCCAGTCACCATTAAAGAACCCTTTGCTGTCAACTTCAAGACCGCTCGTCATTGGAAAATCAAATGGTGTGTCCAGAATGGTTCTCTAGTGCGCGTGCATCCGAGATAACCCACCTCCCGTTTGCTATCTTGGCTCTCTGGGGCTTATTTTGTAATGTCAGTTTGCTCCGGTGACTTGAAAACGAATTCTCCCTTTTGTGTCTGCTCCAAACAAAGGTGATGCTGCAGTAGATTACCAGAAGCAGCTGAAGCAGATGCTGAAGGATCTAGCCAAAGAAAAGGATACTAAAATGGAAAAAGAATTGCCAAAAATGAGCCAGGTACGTACACCGGAGGCTGTGGTCTGTTTTTAAAGAAGCAGAGAGTACTCGAGAATGAAACGGTTGAATACAGCAGTTTAGCTCTTTCTGGGAAGTGTAACTTCAGCCTGAGCTTAGACTCAGTCCTTTAGTTCTGGAGGACTGGGCTTCTCTGGCCCAGGGGGCAGGTGTTTGAAAACTCTCAGCACCCATTCTAGCACCTCCCTCTCCTCAGACCCACTGGTGAATAGGAAGAATTCCAGTCTCACCCACACCTGCAGCATAACAGGCTGGAAAACGGTCTCAGGTAGGCAGGAAAAAGCCCTCCTCCTAAGCCCAAAGAATTCCCGAGAATGCATGCTGCTGTTGTGTCCTCCCTGACCTGTCCATCAAACCAGTATCTTCTTAGTCCATCCCCAGCTGGGGGACGGGTCCATCAACCCCGTCTTAGCCAAACGCTGACCGGAGCCACAGAGGTAAGACAGCTGAAGGCTCTCATCACCCCACCATCTGCTCCCTGAGGCCAGGAGAGCCTCACGTACATTGTTGGCAGAAGGAAACCTGCTGGAGGGAAAAGGGACCCGTATTAGTAACCCCAGAGTATGGCATGTAAAGGTGGGATGACACCCAGCGTCCCTTCTGTGCTGGTGTTGCTAAATGAAGTTTTAGAAGAGTGGCATGTACCCAGCCTGTCGGCTCAGCAGGGCCGCACTGTCTCTTACACAGGCACCGCTTGGCTGAACCTCCTGCAGTCCCTGCCGCCCCCAGTAAGCCATCCTGTGACTGTAGGAAACTCGAGGGCTCACAAATTTCATCACAGGACATGGTAACATCCTCTCTGGCCTGCAGATCACCTGTGATGGGTGAGCAAGGGAAGGAAGGAGAGAAAGGGGGTGTGCAGGGAAGATGTCTGCATTTTATTCGGAGAAGAGCTGGAGAGAGGTGGGAGAGAAACAGCAGAAGGAAGTTGCTTGCAGGCCTGTGGATGGCTACTGTGGTTGTAAGTCACGAACAGCCACCAGTAACGGACTGTATCCCTTACCTTGTACCTCACTTGCCCTTCGGTCACCTGGGAGGTCTTGATCTCCTTCGCCAAGGCAGCAGGGTGCTGCTCGGCGCCCTCTTCTGTTTGCAGCACCAAGGTTTCCTAGCATCAGCGGGGGTTGGAATCCCTTTGCCAGCACTGTTTTTAGAAGCAGGCAGACGTTAGAAACGGGCACGTAAGCGCCCTTTGCGGTACCGTGCCCTCGCCCGGCTCCCAGCCTTGCGTTCAAGTACTTCCCGGTTTTTCCTCCTCTGCAGAGGGAGTTCATTCAGTTCTGCAAAACCCTGTACAGCATGTTCCACGAAGATCCGGAGGAGAACGATTTGTATCAAGCCATCGCCACGGTGACCACGCTGTTACTCCAGATTGGAGAAGTCGGGCAGAGAAGCATCAGCCTGGGGAGCGGATCGGATGGGTTCCCCGAGGACGTACAGCCCGAGGCCTCTGCTTCAGACCAGGATGCCGTTTTTACCGACACTGTGAAGACCCCTCAGAAGGACTCTCAGCCTTCCCCCATGACTGAAGGGGACTGGACGGTCTCTTTTGAGCACATTTTAGCATCCCTCCTGACGGAACAGTCATTAGTTAACTTCTTTGAAAAACCCCTAGAACTGAAGCCGAAGCTCGAGAATGCGAAGCTGAATCAATACAGCCTCAAAGCGAACGGAACCAGCTGCCAGTCGCGGGGTGAACATCCCAAACCCCACCCGCAGTGATGGCGACGCTGCCGACCCAAAACGCACCGACGTCATCGTGCCAAAGCACGCGCACCGTGGCGGGCTCACCACTGACAGTGGGCTGCCGAGACCCGCTCTGTCGTTTTCGGTTGAAGAGCTTTAAAAGCTAAAGGGCGTGTAGGTTTGTCTTGTGCCACCGATTTGTTAATTACGTCCTTGTTTGGAATGTAAAAGGAAATGTCTGTCTACAGCGTGAATCCACACTGGCAGAGCGGGGGATGGCTCCAGTTGTCCTTTATGGGTTTTTTTTGTAAAACAGGGGAAAAAACACTTCTCAGCTACTGTCCGCAGTTTGTTTGGGTTGCCTTTTTTGCACTAATACTGAAAACTTGTTTCAATGCTGGTAATTGAAACTATTTTAATATATTTGATTGTATTCCGATTTGTACGTCTTGCTGAAAACGTTCAGTGTACATGGACTGTGCTTCTGATGTTGGTCTGTGAAAACATGCACTTTTCAATAAACCCTTTTTGTACCGGACTTGCGCTGACAGCATTTACTGATTCACGGAAGGTGTCAGGCCCGCGCTCCCTACTTCATTAATCAAATTCCCTGAGCTCGTGCACTCACAGTTAACGCGCTGCTCGGAACCCTGGCGTGGCATACACACCGCTGGGGAGAAGCCGACTGATGCTCTGCCTGGGAGCCCAGTGAGGCACCAAAGCCAGGGAGTTCACTTTACCCGCAGGGGCTGACATACACGAAGCGGTGACCTAACCGGTTTAGGGGTTGCTGGTTTGTGGGTTTGTTTTCTTGGCCTTAACTGAAAATACCTCTGTAGTGGCTCTTTATTCCCACTGGAACAAGCCAAAACGCACTAGGGACTCTGCCACCCACGTAAGAACGTTCACATCTCCTTGTTTCATTCACATGTAACAAAGCCTAGGATATCTTTAATTGAGAGAACTACAGCATTACGTACAAGCCCGAAGAAAGCAAGATGCTTTGTCACCTGTTCAACTCAACGCTTCACGGATGAGAGCCTGAAGAGACTGGTAAACAGAAAAAAACCCAACTTAGGAGTAAAATTTCTTTTTATCCTTTTATTGTAACGAAAATCAGTTTAATTTTCATCCACATTGACTGTCTGTAGTCCTGCAAAACAAGAAATTGCATCACCACCTACTCATGACTAGGACAATTCTCTGTGCACATGCAGTGTACGTCTACTCCCACCTACGGCTTCAAAGCCAGTGTGCCCATCTGCTCCTGGGAGAGCAAACTTACATAGGCACCTAGTTCACCAAATATTGAAACACAAACTTTGTCTCAAATCAGTTCTGCGAGTAAGATGTTTCTCAGGGGACCACAAGCAGAAAAGACTCAACTGCCTGAGCTTTTGACATTAGGGGACGCACTTTATATAGGAAAACACAAACCCTGGGCTACCCTCTGACAACTATGGCCAGTGTTCCGTATTCTCTCAAAACGTACAGGATTATTACACTAAATTCTGTGAATGCTTTTGAATGCTCACAAGCAAGTGAGCAACCCTCTCCTCCACAGCAGAGCGAGTTTAAGCCAGCAGTTTGACCCCTTCAGCACGCCTTTCACCTCAGCTCCGCACTGCAGGAGGAGCTGTCCCCCCTCTGGTATCCGTGCATGGAGGACGAGCGGTCGGCATGCGAACTTACCTTTGAATGTTGTGACTGGTACATAGGTGACCAGTGTGTAGAGCTTGTTTGGGGAGTCTTCATCCTCGTTGCGCTTTCTGGACAAGCGCACGCGGATACGGTAAGGGACATTCCTAAAACAAAGGAGAGTTTTCAATAAAATGCGTACCGAAACACAGAAAAGTTTTCTGCTCTATGGTTACTACCCCAGCCTCAAATTCTTAAATGCTGCCTATTTGTGCAAAGCCGTGACAAGTCGGTTCTGTCTCAGAATCGTAACAGAAGCACAATCCTGTACCTTAAGAGATGGTACTGTCTGCTTTAGATGAGTTTTCTGATTGGTTTCGTTGAAGTCAGCAGGTAAGATTTAACTGAGCCTTGACTACAATGAATCCATAATCCAGTAGGAGCATAAAGTCAGAAGTGCACCGTCAGTCCACTGCTAATCCAGGAAATATGCTATGAAGATGCCTGTGAAGCATGGCGTGCAGCCGTGAGGAGAAGGACTTGGGGTACTGGAGGATGAAAAGCTGGACATGAGCCGGCAGTGTGCGCTGGCAGCCCAGAAAGCCAACCGTATCCTGGGCTGTATCAGGAGAAGTGTGGCCAGCAGGTCGAGGGAGGGGATTCTCCCCCTCTGCTCTGCTCTCGTGAGACCCCACTTGGAGTACTGTGTCCAGCTGTGGAGCCCTCAACATCAGAAGGATATAGTCTGGTTGGAGCGAGTCCAGAGGAGGCCACAAAGATGCTCAGAGGGCTGGAGCACCTCTGCTATGGGGACAGGCTGAGAGAGTTGGGCTTGTTCAGCCTGGAGAAGAGAAGGCTCCGGGGAGACCTTATAGCACCTTCCAGCACCTGAAGGGGCTACAAGGAAGCTGGGGGCGACTTTTTACAAGGGCCTCTAGTGACAGGACAAGGGGTAACGGGTTTAAACTGGAAGTGGGGAGATTTAGATTGGATATCAGGAAGAAATTCTTCAAGGAGAGGGTGGTGAGGCACTGGCACAGGTTTCCCAGAGAAGCTGTGGATGCCCCATCCCTGGAAGTTTTCAAGGCCAGGCTGGATGAAGCTTGGAGCAACCTGGTCTAGTGGAAGGTGTCCCGGCCCATGGCAGGGGGGTTGGAACTGGATGGTCTTTAAGGTCCCTCCCAACCCAAACCGTTCTATGGATGTGATCAGCAAGCTGCCATTACCAACAAACTTTCCTTACTCAAACAAAATAATGAGGAAAACCCACCCCCAACAACCTCTTCTGAAAGCCCGACACCCCTGTCGGGCTTTCAGAGTACTGCCCCACCTGTTTACCACAAGTCACGTGGAAACGCTAGTAAGCATTAGGCCTGAACCAAGATCTTTTTTATGGGCATGCAAGTGACCAACATTTCTTCCCCACAAAGCCCACAGAACCACAAACTGCATTGCTGATTATTTTATTCAGAATAGGACAGTCATAGCGTAGCATCCTCCCCTAATACTGCCCAAAACATGCTGCTGAGGGAAGCCCATTATTTGTCTACACCATTTTTTTAAGTATCCTCCCACCTGAAATGAACTCAGGGATTTGGGAAACCCCTGCTCAAAGTGCTTTGCTCCATAGAACATGAGAGGAACCTCCTCCTTGCTGTACATTTTCGGAGCAGAGATCTAATTCACATGGATGCAGTAATTAAAGACAGAGAAATTTGCTTTGATGTACTCCCTTCTTGAAACAAGCCAAGAGCATTTTTCACTACTTCACTTATATCAGTACAGCACTAACAACAAGGTGATTTTAGCCTCTCCTATCGATCCTTCCAGAGGAAGTTACTTTATTTTGCACACGCTATCTTTTCTGACCAGGGAAAACGGCAGCTGAACAGATGTGACGACTCCTGGCTCCACAGAACGCACTTCTGTGGAAGTCCTGACTAGGAGCCTCACTCTGAAGCTGTGCTGTCACCTGGTGCAACTGCTACTTCACTACACATGAACTGGATGGAGCAGCTCAATGGGAAGGACAGAGAAACCTGGCCCAAAACACTCAGTACCTTAGTGTCATGTTTCCACTCTTTTTAAAGGAAGTGTTGGCCTCAACAGACAACACTGGGTAAAGGACTGTAAACACAGCACAGGCTGGAGTCAGGGAGCTAGTTCTTAGAAGACATGGTTTAAAACAAGGGTTCATGTGTATCACTAATGGTATGAATACCTGCCAGTTAACCTTTTGTTATGGTTTAAGAGGTTCCTGCTCCTCACACCCCCTGGACAATCTTCACACATGTCAAACGCTGAATCAGCTGCCTCTGTAGCAGCGATTTCACAGAAACTGTAATCTTTTGGCCCCCAAACTACCTGTACTTTCAAGACAAGACTAATGGCCCTATTTAAAAACCCACCTCATTATTTCTTTATGCAGCATTTATCAATTTAGCATGCTTTGAAACCTAATCCTGTTCAGACACATTACACAAATCCCAGCCTGGGACTGTAGGTAGCACTAAAAAGCCGTGTTTCTAAAAACTGTCTGCCTCAATAGGAATTGGGGTACCACAGTATTACAATACATCAAATCTCCCTGCTCCCTCCCTGGCATTCCTTCTTTCCTTTGCATTCTTTCCATTCCAAAGTTTGCCCAAGTTTAGCTACAAGTACACCGACGGAGCTGAGCAGAACGTGGAGGGGACAGGAAGATGAGCCTGGCATGCCCGTTGTAAGAAAGGAAGCCTTTGCAAAGGAAATGCAAATACTGTGAGACAGAGATAAATTTTTCTACCCCCTCCACATACACAGTTAAAAGCCTCTTCCTCGCCCAATAAGGAAAGTTGCAGCAACCTACCTTATTCCCTTAGCCCAGACTGCTTTGTTCAATCTGGTGTCAATGCGAACGTCAGGAGTACCCATTTCCTTCATCGCAAATTTACGGATTTCTTTGAGAGCACGCGGTGCTCGTTTCTTGAAGCCCCTAGGACAAACACAGGAGTAATTACTTTAACTGCAGGAAACTTTCAGCACTGGACACTTGTTGCAGCACTCAACCACTGACGCTCTCTAAACATTCAGCCAAAAGAACTGTGTTCCACGGCAGTCCAACAGCTGTGTCACAGCATGACCAGACCTTTACTCTGGCAGGTAGCTGCTAACCCCAACGTCTACGCCTAACAGAAATCACACGTAGCTACGTTGGGTTTACTCAGTAACATTCTGCAACTCTAAGACGTCCCAAATCTTAAGTGTTTGACATGAAAACTTCTTGCAGCAGAGATCAGAGCTTTCACAGGTGCTTTAAATGAAAGGCCTATGAAAAGAGTGGAGCAACAATGGTAATACAATTTGACAGAACTGTTCATTACTGAAATTAACAGCAGAACAAACCTGATGCTATTCTGAGTAACAGCTTCTGCTAAATGGTGTTTGACGGTTACTTTCTCCACATCATGACGACTGGACCACCATCAGAACTGGCATTTTACAAGTATAGCTTGTTTCATACCTATTATAGATAGATTTTACATGAATGGGCATTTACACCAAAAGTTACAGCTGCACCGTGAGGGCTTTGCCGTCATTACACCCAGAACTGCGACATGCGTCATTACACCCCATACTGCGACATGACATGCGACTACAGCGTCAACAAGGTCCAAGGCCCCACAGGGGGTTACACTTAGTATTATTTGTACTCTACTGTTGATATTTAGTGCTAGAAATGGGGGTGGGTGGGTGAGAGACAAGCGAGACAGGCATCAAACAAAAAGTATTTCCCCCTAGTCCTTCATGCCTAAAGACAGAAGGGGACAAGCCCAAGAGGACAGCAGGATCATCACCATCATCAAGACTAGACTGAATAGCCATAAACAATCAACAGGAAAGGCCAGAATATCTTACTGCCATTTAAAAGTACCGCTGCCTCCCATCCTCACCCCCAGTTTTGTAATAATCCACTCTCATTTCTCTCCTGTTCTAAATTAACTACAGCAATGTCACCAACTGTTCTGATTCCAATGTAGTTTTCTTCCACGTGGCTGCAGCCATACACATCCCGAGAGAATCAGAGGGAGATGCAGTTTCTCAGCAAGTCCTCTCAAGCACTTCACTACTACAGGGTTGTAGGAGGTTCAACATTTTGTCAGGTCACTCTCATCTACACACAAACAGTATTATTTAACTCAAATCATACCCCAGTTTAGACCTCACACAATTCTGTGATACGCAGGGAGCCAATCACGTGATTACAACACTGCACTTCGACAACTAACAACAGTGGGCTGAATCTTAAACTTCAGTTGGGAAAGAACGACAGATGACCTGTGCACAGATGTAAACAGCTCTAACTTCAAATTACGCCCAGCAACACTCACAGAACAAAACCAAACAAACTTATCCTGAAAGTCACCTGCAAGTGTAAGTCTGCACAGACAAAGCTGCTTCCTCGGACACAACTGTAGCACAAGGGACTAAAACATCACACATCAGCCTTGGTGCCGGTAGGACTGTCGTTCTCTGCAGTTTAAACCCTACCGATCCCATTTCCAGACGTCACTTTATGTAAAGTCAATTTCACTGATTAAAAAAAAAGGCCAGAACTTACACGCCATGGATCCGCTTGTGAATGTTGATGGTATATTCCCTAGTTACCACCTCATTGATGGCAGAGCGTCCCTTCTTCTTCTCGCCACCTTTCTTCGCAGGAGCCATCTGAGCAACGCTGAAAAGCAGCCGTGCACGAGTCAAAGGCGGACCCAACTTCCCCCGGGCTTCTCCCCTTGTCACCTTCCCTCCTCCCATCGGCCCCAGCTCCTTACAAGCCACACCACTCCCACATTCAGAAACTTAATTTTAAGTTGCACCAGTCGCTGATTTTAAGCAGCAACTTTTCAGCATCACAGCTGTTTTACTCTCATCTCCCTTGACAGGAGCGTGCAGCACGTCTGGGGCTCTCCGGCCGCTTCCCAAGACTGGGCTCCTGCTCAGCCCCAAGCACCCTTAAGACCACCCGGGCCTGCTTCGGCATGTTCAAGCCCCTTCCTTGTTCAAGCCGACCCAGGGAGCAGCTCGGCCCGTCCCGGAACGGAGATGACAGTGCCAGAGAGGCTCCTTCCAGGGCCTGACGGCGGCCTACGGCTTCCTCCTCCCTCACCAAGGCCCGGCACAAACCGCAACCCCAACAACGTGCCTCGCAGGCCTCCCCGGGCCTGCTCCCTGCCCACCTCAGCGCAGGCCTAGGGGAGAAGGGAAATGGGCCTCAGCCCCGTCGAACGCGGACCCGTCACGGGGAACCACC
>NW_010247863.1:0-26793 GCF_000690775.1 Eurypyga helias
GGTGGGGGTGGGAGAAGAGGGAGGTGGTGGTCTCTTTGTTTTCAAACTATTTAGAAATACAACTTATTGTAAGAAGATGACGGCACAAGGGACCTTTCTAGAATTGTGGTGCTACCTGGCCATGGAGCTAATACGGTAGCCATGATATGTTGTTGTAATATCTTGAACCTCTAGGCAATTCTACACCACAATTTAAAAGGTATTTCCATATGTTTCCATGTATCTTTGTACCACAATTTTACAGAAAATATGAGACTTTGCTAGATGTACAGGAACAACGACCCGTTTCAATGACTCTTAATTTCACACACATTCCTTCTTGTTTGGGAATTCTGTATGTTCTTATTTCTAAAGAAACTTTGACATCTGAAAGGCTGTAATTACTGTTTCCTCTCAAAAAGATTTTGAAGCATATTCAACCTTCACTACAGGAGAAATGCCATTAAAAAGATAAGCCGGAATGTGCAGTGGAGACAAATCAACATTTTCAGTCAGTAACTGCTCTAAGGTTTGAGACTTGTGAGGGACCACATCAGCAGAGTAAATATCAAGCTAAATCTTTAAGAATAATTAGTCCCTTTTTTTCCCTGAAATTCTGCTAAGGCTTATTTTGCTACCTGAAACCTTCAAATCTCCAGTGCACATGCCTGTGTACTCCTGGGACAACACCACCCATTAAATTCAACAGCTCTTTTCTTGGTGTTATCCTATCATCTGGTGTATTATCAGACAGTAATCATAACCTCTAGCCTTCATTTTGCCACACTAAACATGACAAACAGTCATCTCCTGTAATACGCACTTTCTAGACCTTCTCTGCACCTGTTCCAGTTATATTCGTAAGGCCATACCTTGATTTTACAAACTGAATTACATCTCTCATCTTCTAAAGAATCTCAGTTGTTTTAAACTGAATCTGATAAAAGGAGTAACCATGTAGTATGGGAATGGACCATCCAATACCATCTCCAAGAATGCTTCAGGAGACTCCACCAAAATCTTCAGAGGAAGAAACAAAAGACTACTAGTCCAACTTAATGAACAATCCTCCCACACCACTGCATTTAAGTCCTACCAGAAAAGCTGAAACAAGAACCACAAGTTCATAAAAGTACTTTTCACTGGCATTTATTAACTGTATCTACTGAAGTAAAAAAACATTCTTAACATTTTAGTAGGTGGTTTGAACAGTTATTGTCTGGCTCCCAGACTTCTGAAAACAGTTACATAATAGGAAATACTGTTCTAACATGGACAATTGTAATAGAGATTGATATGGCTGGAGGCCAGAGTACTGTACAACTCAACTCCAGAAGGCCAGATCTATAAGGGACTAATACATGATATTTGGATGCTATACCAAATATACTATTTATAAACCTCAGAATCTAAATACCATACATAGTTTCCTAAGTTACATCGGAAGCCCCACCATGTATAGCTGCCATACCTCCCCTCTCTGCATGGGAAAGAATGGCTTGGTACCCACTTCAACCTCACCCCAAGCTTGGCCCAAACCTAAGTGTTGTCCTGACTCTCCCCCATATGGCATAAATCCAGGTTCCTCTAACAGCTGGTAGCCATTGGTTCTTTTATACGTCTGGAGAAAATTGCATAGCCTTTTTTTTACAGTATCAGGATATGCTAAACCCAGATTTCATTCTCCCTTCTGCTATATGTGGTTCCCACCCCTTTCTTCCACTGCAGTAGAAGTCGTAAAGCTGGGGATACAGATAATACCTACTCTTCTTGAAAATTTGCTATCATACCCAAAAGAATCACAAAGTTTCCCAAGTCTTTACTCAGAAAGCAGGTTCCCAGCTGGGGTATTGCCCACAAAGGACAAGATCAATCTGTCATCTAGTCCCTGCTGACAGGACCATTCTGCTCTTTACGGGATAGCTGATTCATGGGAAATGCATAACCTAGTCCAGAAAAATTCAGTTTTGAAAGGCAAGGACTTTAGATCAAGTTAATTATGAGAAATCAGAAGTCATTTAACACAGAGCATACCAAATTAATCTTGACAGCACATTTCTTAGGATGTAAAAATTGGGGTTTTTAATAGATAAGGCTCCATGAAGAAGGTTATCTGCCCACACAGTGGACACTGCCATGGAGAATGAGCATGCACTGATTTTGGCCCCTGTATAGGAAAGAAAGACAGAAACAAGCTTAGAGCCAAAATTTTATGGCAGCTTTATTTGTAATGAACAGAATAATGTGCATACATTTGGTTGTGAACACCTGCATGGTATCAAACTTGTTTTTAGAGTTATATAGATTGTTCAGAATCTTACCAAGATAAACGTACTCTGGTTTCTTTGCTTCAAAATTTCAGTTAGAAGTTTGTGCCATGCCTTTATCAATTATATTCAGATTGATATTAAAGTAAGCACAAATCAATTCACATTTTAATGGTGCCATCTGTGTGGGTTTTCTTTTGTTTTCTTTTTTTGTAATCTTTCACCAATAAAGTGCAAGATCAAATTAAATAAAATCTAAACATGAGGTTTCATCTACCCTGCCACAAGAAATAATATTCAAGGTGGCAAAGACAGATCTGTTTGATAATTATGTATTTTCTGCTAAATCGTTCCATATGCTTAGAATATTTGGGATTTTGCCAGGAAAAAAGGAAAGCACTTCTGTTAGTTGAGCAGTATCTCACCAAAACGCACATCAAGTTATATTTGCACAATTGATTCTGAGGAAAAAAAAAATTCATGTTAACTATTTCTGTCCACGATGTTCACCAAAAAAAACCCATGCAATTCCAGAAATACATGCATTTAGCTCAACAGTTTGAAATAAGAAAATTGTAGAAAAATACTTTGAAATAATTTATTGACAATTTCACTTATTTGTCTCTATGTGCTTTACTAGGCATTTTGAATTATTAGTAACATTTATAAATATATTCCTTTGACAACTGTCATTTATGACAATATTTATTTTTATACAAGCAATCCAGTGCAGTTACAACGTCACCAGCTCTGTTTATACTTTTAATTGAAACAAACTTCTACTCCCATATTTATAATTTAAGACATTTCCTTTAGTTCTAATATTAATCCATATAACTAAAGATTGGTTTAGATAGAATGAAGAACTATTACTAGTTTTAATATGTTAATGAGGGAAACACAGAGAGGACAGATCATAAAACGACACTGAGCTCTCTCCGGGTTTCAGATGGTGAATGTTGCTAATAGGAACCCTATTTCCTTCCTGTATCCTGGGCCTTTGTGCAGGAGCATTCTGAACTCATCAAGACTGTTTTAATTAGTGCTTTTAAACTACATCATATTCTGATTTTTTTTTTTTCTTCTCCAAATATACTGCTGCTATGAAGTGTTTTGTAGAAATGAGTACCGACTGATTCCAGGCATGGCTGCATACTATTGCCCTGACCTTACAGTACGAAAGAAGGAACAGCAACATGACAATTTTTGGCAAAAACTATGTGCATCTCCCTTACTACTTTGCACGTCACATTTTATAACAAAACTGCCAATCATAATGTAAGCAATTAATTTTACCTTTATATTTGTAAAAGGCAAATTTATGTTTATAAAGGTGTATTTATAAAAGGTTATATTTGTATTAAAGGAAATAGAAGAATATTTCTATTTCTCCAAAAGAGATTATAACCTCTTAGGACAGCTTGATAGCACTTACATACAAACAAATTCTGGATATAGTTATTAATCCTGCAGTTCAGTTTCAATTATCTGTGTTCCAAATGAGTATAAAGTTGAATGTTCCTCATTCTTATAGCAAAACACGCAGTAATAAAACAAACAATTGCAATGGCTCCAAGAACCGAGGGTTTGATTGGTGAAGGTAAGACAGCCATTGAATACGACCCACAGTGTGCTTTCCCCCCTGAAAGCGGACATTATCAGCCTTACAACCTGGGTAGCTTTAGCAGGGGACATATTTCCCTTTAAGCTATGATAGTTCACAGCATATGGTGCTCATGTAAAACAAAACCAATAGCACTTCCTTCATATGGTGCGTAGTAGACTGCTGCAATTCCACGTTCACAGCTATCCCACTTCAGTCCATTGCTGCAGAGCTCAACTGCTAATGGAAGCCAGAGGCACAAATAAAGTTTAATAGAACATATTTAGTAACATAAGCTGTAACCTCCCAATTTTGTAAGCCCCCTTTGCGTACGTTAAATATTTGCAAATGTGATGGCCAAATGTTAAGTGTCACTCAATCCAACATTGCATTTATCATCAAAGAGCAGATGACCACTACTATCTTTTATTAACATTCCATAAACAGCTCTTAACTCTCTCTGACCCCAAACATATTCCGTGAAAACAACTATACTGTGCAAGGCTGCTGGAAAAGTTAATGATTTATATTAGTTCACCTGTCTAGGAAAAGTGAAATGAGCCTGCATTGTCTCCAGTTTTGTGGTACATGTGTATCACCTACTCAGGGAAAAAACATTCTCCCTGCTAAAAGCACAACTTCTGACTACTCTCTCAGGTATGTTAAACACAAAAGTTCAAGTGCAAAAGAGAATTAAAAAGGCATATTATTGGTGACAAATACACTAATTTGAGAGCAGAGGAAGGAACAACCTGTACAAAGCTAAAATAACAGATAGGAGAGACATGGTCTATTTTGCACAAAGCCTATCCGGAACCTCCGAGATGGAACTGATCTTGTTCAGTCTCCTGAGAGACTGACAAAATTGCTAGGCTTTTTCAGGAGAGCTTGGCTTTCTTGGGCAGACGAAGTTTTGTTTTCATATTGCTATGAACTTTCATAGCCTACTTCCAGTTTTAGCAACAAAAGAAGTTTTAAAAAAGTAGCGCCTGAGGTATCAGATTTGTTTTCCTGCTCTTCATGCATGGAAGGTTGTGAAAACTACCAACACTTGCCTCTCTCCTCAAACATAACTGGCATAATTTAAAGGCGAGTTATAAATAAACTAGATGGAGTTCAATAATGTATTTAAGAAAGGAACTACGGGTGTTTAGTCTAGTTAGTACTGTAGTAATTTACAACTTTCTGCTTTTATGTACTAAATGGCATTTCCATCCTTAGATCTTAGTGCCAAAACCTCTACTATTTCATTCCAAACATTTTTAGTATTATACCAACTATGCATATATAAATATATAGCTGCCAGCTTTGCAGAATAAATTCAAGTGACAAAATACTTGACATCCAAACTGTTCACTGGAAGCAACTTTCTCTGCAAGCAAAACAGCATAAGCTTCTGCTATAAACAATTCGTCCTGCTCATAAAACTAAAATTCAAATTCAGGTATGACAACTGATTACAATTTTCATTGTTGAATGGCATAATACAAAAATAATCAGCTTTTATAAAATTATTTACTATTTGCATCTCAGCTTTTTCTTATGCATGTAACTTCCTTATATAGAGCCTTTAAGTGGGGTGACAATCTTTAAATTCAGACTGAGAAACACACAGTCCATTATCACATTCAGAAAGATAACAGCAACATTTGCTTTCAGAGTACATGGAAAAGGTGACACTGTAGCAATGTAATATTTGAACTTGCTGCATCAGCTAACAATTTACCAGTTTGAGATTAATTTTTAAGTTGCCAGAATTCACAAGTATCATTTAAGTGTAAATTGGTTAAGGTCATTATTATTACTTCAGAGGAACAGAGCTCAGTGTGTGGTCTGAACATATATCTAAACACAGTAAATATTGCGTGACATGGATCTTTTTGTTTCCTAGGTTGATATTTGACCAAAACGTAGCATTTAGTGAAGTGTTTGAGTGCTTTGTTTCCTATTGATTGTAATGATGAAATCACAAACAAAAATACAAAGCTATTATAATACAGAACTGATTTCCTAGGTAGCTCACAGATGCTGCCAAGTGATACACCCTCTGTTAAGCATTAAGTTTCTATTTAAGGGATGTGAAATCTTTCCTCCTGCATCATATGGTAGTGGTAACACTGAAAGCAATGATCTTGACTGCGTATCTTCCCAGAGAACCATACACATGTCTATGAGCATTTAATGGTGTGATTTGCATTTTAAAAGTCCAACATGGAGTTCAAATTTTTCATGATATGAAGGATCCTAATAGCACCTACTGGGTTCTTCCATCTGAGAAGGCAAACAGAAAGGAGAGAATCTAGTAATGACATATAAAGTCAGTAAACACCTATATAAAGGCAGGGATTCCCTCCAGGGAAAAATCACGGAGCCCTAGAAGGATGCCTGCAAGGATCACATAGCTGTGCAGATAGTGCCATCATGAAACTCCGAGTTGACAAATCTGGAAAATGTCTGAAATACAGCTGTGATCTCACTGCTGTAGCTTGCTAAAGAGAAATTAAGGCAATTACTGCAAAAATCTCTTGTACCTTCCATTTAATTTAATATAGCTCTAATTTGACATTTACTTTAAATATGGCTGTGAATATGGGTTTGGCTAATGCAGCCAAAGAATCTTCAGAATACTCTAAAGATACCTCAAGTATGAAAATATTTATATACAGTGTAAATTCCCATGTTTTATTTTCATCCTGAAAGGAATGCGACCCATTTTAGAAAACAAAGCAACTGTAGGCTTGGAGGCCATTACCAAATCAGAAGGGAGATAGATCTTTTTCCCCCTTACAATTTCACACAGGTGAAAATGAAGTTTCATGAAGCACATGACTAAACATCACTGAAAGATGCTTCAAAGGCCATTTTCTCTGAGACAGGTTTAAAGCAGAAGTGTTTTCTGAACAGTTACAACCATCTAATAGTGTATCATTTGAATCTGCCCCCTTCCACTTAATACTGTCTCCAGTCCCTGTTCATTTCCATTTATGTCCCTTAATCAGACAAGTCCTCTCCAAGCATTTATAAAGTAATTTACATATGGGTTTCCTGGGAGAGAAGAGGCAAAAATGAACATGATTATATTCCTTCCTAGCATACTTAGGAGCTTAAACCAGGGAAAATAAGGTAAATGGTTAAATATGAGGGAGCCTTAGGTGTTCATCACGAGTTCAGTCACTAAGTCAGGTATGAGACCTCAGTTACAGGAACACACAAAGCTATCAGATAAGCCATCCCTACTCTTGCACTTCAGATAGTTTTCAGTCTTTTAATAGAGAAACACTATCTGTAAAGTCTAACAGCCCTCCCATAAACATGCCTTTATGTATTAACACAGGAACTCTTGGCCACACTGTTCCAGAGGTGAGATGCACTTCACATTATTCTATGAACAGCTTCACAGCACTGCTACTTGAACTGATAAATGGGAAATAAGCAAATGGTAGCATCAGAAACACATCTCCTTCGCACTAGACAAACGTAGACTGGAATGGATGTTGCAGGTGAGATACAGCAAAGTCATTTTTTGTCGAGAGGCATAAAACAAACACTTGCTAGAGTCCCTCTCAAACACAGACACATTTCCCCATTTTGTGAAAGTTTTTTGTAAATTTCTTCTAATTTGGTCTAATTCAGACTGATTCAAATCCTGCAAGAAAAGCTTGCAAGATTCCTCCAGTGTTCTTGCACACATAGCAGGTAGATCCTGTTGTAATTTTTAAGTTTGGACTGCTCAGGCACTTCCTCTTCTGCCATTAGTATCTCATACTGTCTTCTCTTAAGCTGGAAAAGGCAGTGTAATTTTTAGTAATCCAACTCTTTGCTGGAGGTATTTTTTCCTATATATCTTACAATAGTTATTCCACCATTCCATCTTTTCCCTGGCTTCCTAATTGCTTAAAGTGTTTTTCTTTATTCATCTAAACTACATTTTTAAATTTCTCATTTGTATACACAGATTTTATAGCTTTTTCTTATTTACCATGCGTCTGTCTCATTTAATTCTCTGACCAAGCATCCTAATGATTGTGAAGTGTCATCTGCATTTATTCAGTCATGGCTCCAGTTCAGGGTTTTTTTTTTGGTTACAGTTTATATTTTACTGGAAAACCACTTGCTGAGGAGATGTTGTCAATTGTCAAAACCACAACTGATCCATTTCATGCATTCATCACTTCTTGAAGTCTTTGCCCCAACTTCTGATTCTGAACATACCCTAAATCATATTTTATCAGCAGGCAACTCAGATCCATTTGGTGAAGGGTGATCTGCTTGCACACACAGGCCCACTCTCACAATTTTTTTTTTCTTTACAATAAACACCTCTTATTGTTTACAGAAGTTAACCTTCACTTGGGCTGCACAGCAAAACAAGATTGGTTGAGGTTTTTTTAAGTCTGTTCCCACTACTGCAAGCACTTTCAATTAAGCAAGCAGAAGCTGTGTCTGAGAAGGAAACCACCTTACACAGCATAGTACTCAAAAGTTGAGGCAATTAGCCACATTGTTTTTTAAAAAACATTCTCAATCGTTGTTTCTTTCTGTATCACTAATGCAAAAATGTTACAACAGCAACAGAAACATCATAACTTACCATGAACTCAAACTGTATCAGAAGCAAATGTCTGTTTTGCCTGAGTTCTAAAGCAAGTTAAATATTTAAGTGCCGCTTTTAAAATGTTTTCAAAGTATACAAATCAGACTAAATGCAACTAGAAATCCTGTCGACAGGGTTCTGTTAAGCCTTTTCTAATTCAGCTCAAATATACAAACCTCATCACATCAACAGTTCATTCTCAAAAATTTCTTGACAGAGAACTTTTGAGGTACCAGATATGTCGTAAATCAACAAAGAAAATCTAGTGCTACAGCCACTGAAACAGAAAGCTAGCATAGACATCAGCAGCCTAATACTTGAGCTCCTACTATCTGTTTTCTCCCCCCACCTTGACAAATATACAAACTGTTGGCTAAATCCTGCTCCTGCAGTCACAGCTGCTACCATCTCTGAAAAACTACTGCTACCAAAACAGTAAAGTTGCATTAACAATTACAAAAAAAATTAATACCAAGAGAGGAACTGTTTGGGTTTGTGTTTTTGGGGTTTTTTTTCCCCACATCTATAGAACTCATTCCATTTTCAGTTATCTTGTGTAATATTCTAGTGCCCCACGTAAGACACCAGAAGAGGGACACTATCAATTTAGTTACATGGCAGGTAATATTAATCAACCCTACTGACTTTTACCAAAAATGCCTGCTGTGTGCTTATAGCAAAATGCTTTGCAAAATATAAGTTGAAGAGTAACTGTATTTTCCCCCTACAATATCACACCCACATAGAGTCAGCGTTTCTTTTAAAAGCATTAACAATAGCTTTGACATTCTTAAATACGGCTGAAATCATGACACTGAAGAAACACACTCATTTTAAAAGCACTTTACATTAAGACATATGGTTTCACAATATTTGCCTAGCATAAAACATACATAACAAAAGGTATAAAAATACGTTTTAAAGCAATCACATAACCCAAGACTTGAATTTTAACCAGATTCTGTATAAGATTTAGGTTACTTCCTTTTGACCCATTCCCAAAATGCAGCTTAGCAAGGTCTGAACTGTTTGCTGAAGCAGACTGCTGTTTCTCTTAAGACCATTAAAAAAGTTTAAAAATTAAAAATTAGAAAAATCTCCTACTAAAGATCTGAAAAACCATTACACACCACTGAATTTCTCACCCATGGATTAAAAGCAACTCAAGCTCTGCTACATGGAGCAGCCAAACCCGGGGTTTTTTTTTTGTATGTCCTTATGCTTTTTTATGTTGTTTTTTTTTAAAGAAGAGTAACAGCATTAAGTGTGGCATGTTAAGTGTTTATGCAGTAGTCTCCCTTAAATGGGGGACATATCTTCAGTTGCCACAAAGTGGTACTTAACACACTGCTATGTTTTCTTAAGTAGAAAGAAAAACCAACAATCAAGTTCTGTTTTATTTTTTCCTTAAGTGACTAAGTGATGCTAAACGTCCTTCACAGTGTGCTAATTAACCACTCCAGAAACACCACACTAAGTCAATATGTGCCTACCTCCAAAAATGACAGTTCAGCCATTGCATTTGTAGGACTCAAGTCTCTGTTCATACAAACATTTGCACTACCTAAAGCAGATGTTCCCAAACTGTGCTAAGCAAGACACTTCAAAATTATGTGTGTGGTGGGTGTCAGGAGCACTGGTCCAGAGCTGGGAAGGGGGGGCAGAGAAAAAAAAAAAAAAATGTCAGAAGCTGTTGCAACCACCATGCAAGAAAAGCTCATTCCCTTAAAGCCTGCAAGCATGCATGTGCTTCTTGCTCAGAATACCCCAATCAGGCTCCCAGACTTAGAGAACGTAAAAGGGAGACAGAACAAGATTTATATGGGAGTTGAAAGGCAAGCAGACATTTTTGAGAGCAAGAAATAGGCAGAAGGTTATGGGACCATGAAGTATAAACTATTCTGTCTTCCTCCACAAGGGCCAATGGTATCTATACACTGTCTTGGAATTTCTGAGCTTCTAATAAATCAGTGGTAGTTCTCAACTTAAAGTAGAGCCTGGAATTGAGAAAAAAAGAGCTGAAGAATGTCTGTGCATGACAGCTACAATGCAACAGAACAGCAATTAGTGTGCAGTGCTTTTGCGGCTAACTAGTTGTACCTAGTCACCTGATGCCAGAATTTTAGTTCAGGTTTTGGGTTTTTTTTAAACACTTACAGGGAATGTAATTCTACTTTTGTTTTTATAATTTACTTTAAAACAGAAAAGTAAATCTGAGGAAACACGCACTTGTTCAAATTTCTCAACTCTCACTTGGGCTTTGAAGCTTAACAACCGCATACCAAACCGTATACTGCTTGTGGTTTCCAGACTTAAGAGGCAATGAACTCTTGTTCCATAACTAGCACGAGATGGCAGTCACCTCCTGAACCACCAAAACCATACCCTCATACACCCACATTTCTTCTGAGGCATTTCCCATTCAATTGCTTATCTGGGTACCTCTTCCTTGCTTGCTGAGTCTAGCTATAGAGAAGTTGAGCCTAGCTATAGAGGCACCTACCTAGCATATTTTGGGGTTTGTAAACGTTTAGTTCTGAAAATAGTTTTCTTTTCCTATAACTTAATTTTTCCATACATTAGAACAGTGCAGAAAGTTTATATGCCTAAAGATTACATATTATTTTAAAAAAATCTTCCATGTTATGCCTTTGATTTGTAGAAAAGGCAGATTAGTACCAAGTAGAAAGTTAGTTAATATCAAAGGTCTTTTTCAAAATTGATTCACTAATTCTGAAACAAATGGTTAAGCTCTTTGCTAAAAACAATCATATTGAAATAACTGTTCTCTCAGTTTTATACAAAAATAGTAATTTATTTATTATAAAGCCTAGGAATCTAAATTGATTTTTGAATTCCCTTTACAGTTCACAGTTGATTTTCTTACCTATCGGCTTCAGTGAGGAATCTATTTCACTCAAGCTTAGACCTAGTACCCAGTGATTAACTCAAACCTGTATTTCACCACCCCACCCCCCCAATGAAACAATGCCTTAACTTTGACTTCACCCAACTGATAGCTCAACACTATTTTCATAGAATTTTTGCCTGAAGAATTTCTCTACAATTTTAACTGGAAAAAAAAAAGGAAACAGGCAATTAAAATCCATGTATGAAACAGGACAGTTCAATTATTCTACCAGTAAAATGCGACACTGAGTTTTGCCACTATCACATTAAAAGGGTATGGAGGTGGTTTGAAACATTTCTTTACAAGACCATTCAAGTCCAACCCTTGCTATATAAAGGTATTAACAAATAAGCACTTCATAACAGAAATATCTCTTATTTAAATTGGAGGGGGGGGGGGAAGTCATACAATCCACCAAAAAAGATGAAGTTACCTTTTTATGCCAACTCAAAACTTTTCAGCAATTTAACTGAAGACTTCCTGCAATGACTGAAGCATGGGGAGTCAAGTGGGATTTTGGAGGGTTGCTTCCTTTCCAGCTCAAGACAGTCTTTTCTCTGCTGGGGATATGGGACTTATTCCTGGCTTATTTCACTGTCAAGCCCCACGGACGTATCCTGTTAAAACCACATGTATATCTTCAGTCTGAAAGATGAGTCCCTCCTTGTCCCTTGCAGAAACCTCTAGCCACTCCCTGCACTTCACAGGTTGCCAGTGAGGTCAACACCATTAGACCTCAAATGTACTACATAGAGAGGAAGAGGAATGGATCACTTGGGACATAACTGTAGGGATGCTCTGGAGAGACGCTAACTCACCAGCTTGGTGATACGAGTGAGACTCAACACTGAGTATCTTTTGTTGAAGTCAAGGGAAACAATATCCATCACTCTCCCTCTGTCCACAAACCCAAGAATCCTTCATAAAAGGCAGTTTGGTTTGTCAGGCATGATTTACCCACAGTCTACCAATAAGGAAGACTAGTGTTCTCACAGGGTAAAAGCTGAGGAAGAACTTCACTTAACTAAGGGAGCAGCCATTTCAGTGTAGTACATCCATGTTACAAATAACACTGAGGGATTCAGGGTAGCTGACGTTCCTAGCATGGAAGGTAAATAATTGCCAGTGTTGCAGCAAAGGGCTCACAGTCAGCTAACACAGTTTGAGAAAAGCAGAGGAAAGGGGCATGCTTCGGAAACACACAGGCTGATACATCCCTAAAAACTTGCACAGCCACAGGGTTTAAACCCTTTCTGCAGGACAGCATAAACCTTGCATTATACCTTCAAATGCTGATGGGATGCATGAAGAGGAGCAACTTTTTTCCCCTCCACATCACTAGGTATGACTCATGACCATTTATATCACCTGATTACCCTACTGACTAGGAATTCATATTGCTAACCTTGTGAAGCTATAAAACAAAATTATATAGGTTAGGCTCCACCTGTCTAGAAAGTTTCCAATTAAATAGGCCAAGCAAGCATATTAACAAAAGACTTTGGTATGTGAGCTGCATGACACCATATTCATTTCAACATCCTTTAATGTGATCAGATCAACAGCCTGGTCTCTGCTAAGATACTACACACAGCACCATACAGATGGTATCAATGCAAAAGTCCTCACAACTGCTCTCACAAGGAGGAAAGAATGAGATTGTTTGCCCTAGGCACATCTCATCACTGTCTGATAAAAGTACACGAAAAAAATGGTATAAGCAAGGAGAAGACTGAGGGCTACCCTTATCTTCTCCTCCAAACATGTGAAATATTTATATGGCATGCTGGGAAAAAAGAAAAAAAAAATCAATAAAGGAAAGACATCATCCTTCAGTTTGTAATTCTGATATAGACACCAACAGGCAAAAATGAAATCACTGAAACTGAGTAATTCAGTAAGAAAAGCTAATGTCTCATGCTGCCACACAGGACTTACATTGCTGAAGATGTAACAATGGTGTCTGATGGGGGGAGTCAGAACATTGACCAGCCAGACGATGCACTCGCTCCAGTAAATTCCTGCTTCATGCAATCAGTTAGAATGTGTCTTGAGGGGCCAAGTCTGTATGTCTTTCAGCTTATTAGATGTTATATGATGCTATGCACGAAGTGTGCAGTAGTGAGCAATTCAAAAGGCTCATGGGTTGAATTTCAAGAGGCAATTGTTCAGAGGAAAAAAATTAGCATCTCCTTCTTCAATTAAAACCAGAGTTTAGCATGCATCACCGAGTGTGCCTAATTCCTATTTTTATGTGCCCTTTAATGTTCACAGCTGGCAAAGAGCAAATCTACATTTTTTAAGGCAGTTTCAGATAACTGAGTTCTTACAGTTTTGCCTCACTTAAGTCTCCAGAACAACTGTGGTTTTATGTTAAAAATACCTGTTAAAATATACAGCTTGGACAGTCCATCAATACACTGGGGTACAGGACTCTCCAGAAGCTTTCCGCAGGAAAGATTTATCAATAGATGATCTGAAACTCCGACAAGCACTTTTGAAATTGGTTATTTAATTTACTTTTCAGATTCTCTTAAAAAAATATGTAAATTAATCCATTACAACAACTTAGCTCTTGTAACTAGAATTAGCTCCTAGTTATCTAGCTAGACATCTAAAACAATTCACAAAGCAATCATTCTTTAACTAGTTAGTGCCCTATCAAAGCATGTATAGAGCAGAAATTGTTTTAACAGAGCTACAGTTTTTGTTTACTCAGGAAAACAGTGTTATAACTGACTAGAGCTGTAAACATCTACAGAGCTCAATCATACAAGCAAGTCTTGTTTACTTATCAGAACACAGATAAAGTCAAACAGGAAAGGCTAGGGCATTTCTCCTATCAATGGGTGCACAGAGAAGGAAAACTGCTGAGTCATAAAGCACACACAAGCATTAAAAGCAATTCCAGTATTAATAGATCATTTGCACACATTTTTAACGTGTATTCATACTGAAGTCTTAAGTCACCAGGACATGTTTTTAAGGCTGTGGGCAAGACAACTATACTTGTACAAATTCAAATGGATGGATCACGAAGCCCATGCAATGTTGAAAGCCTGGTGCTACCTCTAATTATACTTCGCCACTCATACTGTCTTCGGAGGAAGGATCAACAGTTACTGTCATTTTTAGAACAAAACTCAAAAGCACCAAATCTCATTATGTTAACAAAGATTACAAGATTTTGAATACACAGTGTCAGAGAAGCAGCGGTACTTCCTCAGGCTAGGCTTTTTATCTTGCTACCCGTTCTGGGTTTGAACATCATACTAACACTGTCAGTCCCCAGAACACTTATTACACTGTTAGCATAGGAAAACTTGTATTTTAGGCTCTGATCTTGAAAACGAGAGAATATTCACTGGAACAAGATCCAGAGCAAAACCCAGAACAATATGCTTAAAATTAATCTCCCTGTTAACAAGGGCAGAGAACAGACAAATGCTCTGCATACTGGGACAGGGTTGTCAAGAAATTTTACGACAGCTTTGTGGAACATAAGAGGGTCCTACACTGACTTTCCATATGCATTTGAATAAATGATACATATAGGGCGGGCAAGAAGAGATAACCTTTTATTTCTCTTTCTGGCAAACGAGTTCTAACAATGATTAGCATTAATCACTGAAAAACTACAGTGCAACAGGAAAATCTGAAGAGTACATTAAATATCAGTATTTGTACCCCATTTCTTCTCTTTATCCTACAAATACATTGTCATATTAAGATCTTACTTTGTGATATAAACAGAATTTTCAGTTTTAGATGTTTCGTTTGGCATGTTAAATGGCTGCCTAGCTGCATGACATGTCTAGTGACACAGCACTCCTAAAAATAAAGTGTTTCTGGGCAAGATAAGAATGAGCATGTAACAATGAATACCTACACATTTTGATATTTAAGGTGATGTCACAGCTACATAGCTCTAATCATCATTTTTGAGGATCAGAATTTAGAACTTCTAAGCCTAAATCCCTACTTATGTTCTGTTACGTAAAACACAGGCTAAAACAGCCTGTAGCAGACAGCCCCAACTGCTCAGTCTGAATCTCGGGAGATTGGGGGCAGAGAGAGAAATGTTGGGGAGGAAAGGGGGAAGAAGTACAGCAGTGTGGAAGCAGTATGGATTAGGACATAACTTGAAAGGTACAATAGTCTGATACTGAAATAACTATACAATTCCAAGGTTCAAATTTTGTAATAATTTTGGATTGGGGCCAGGAGGGAAAACAGTACAAAAGAAAACATAGTTGATTTGTTTAGGGTTTGTTGTTTGTTTTCTTTTTTCTCCAACTCTCACAGAAGATTCAAAGCAATTCATTCAAAAATGTGAACATTCATATGCATGGCAGAAATACTGAGTACAGAAAAGCTAATTCAACAGAGAATGACATAACTTCCAAGACTGGAAACAAAGCAAATTTAAATCTGAATAATATTGTAACAGGATTATATATCTGCTAGAAGAATCACCAAGAGATGTGCTGTATTCTCTATTTAACTTCTTCACATCAAAACCGAATGATCTTCTACAAAAAACAGTCTCTCAAACTATGGGGTGTTTTCTGCTTCGGGAGTACAAAAATAGTTCAATAGGGAGTCATGAATCAGATAAGACTAGTCAAGTCCACCAGAAGCTGCTGGCAACAGTAAATTCCTCTATGGCATCAATATAAACACTTGAAAGCAATAAGTGCAGCCTGACTCCACTGCTCTACCCTGGAGCACTTTAGCTTTTCCCGACATGGGTGTCAGGAGTGTCTGTGTACGCAGCAGGAGCAGGGCAAGAGGAAAACATGCAAGGAAATTCACACTCAAAAAATACATGAGGAAAGCTGCATTAGACAAACAAGGCAGGTAAATACTGTAGGAGTCAAATAAAAGCAAATCAGGTCAGATCTGCTGTATTACCCTAGCTTTAGGAGGTTGAGTTTTAATCAGTTGTTTTTTACTTTCAGGTTTCTGTTTCAGACCACCACCTAACACTTGGTAGGATGGCTTATCTACATCTGCTATACTGTAGGTAGGTTGTAGCCCTTCTCCATGTGACAGAATAAATATACTGGCTCTCACTTTGCCTCTCCTTCCCATCTGCACATCTTACCTTAAGCTATACTCCCCAGAGCAGGAACCACACGCAGCCTGTTCTCTCCAATACACAGTATGATAGAGAGGTGGGTATCACAGGAAAAATAAAATATATTCTTTGATATAAAGTATGTGATGACAGTGGGTGTAACGCAAATGTAAGCTATGTTAGGCCAAGGAATGTCTGTTAATTGTATTACAAAGTAAAATTAGGCAGTGCAAACTTACTGGAAAAAGTTCTTAATTATTTTGTTATTGCTGTGCTTGCCAGAATCACTTGCATACAACATAAGAAACCAATTCAACACTAATTTTGAGCAGAAACTTTCTTCTGTAATTGCAGAACACTGTCCAATAAGCAAGAGGGAAAAGAGACATACTTTAAGCCACAGGAATTCTCAGTGAAATGGATGAAAGGGTAATTAATAGGCAACATGTTAAATTTTGTTTCTAGTGTATCAATACACACATAGCACAGCTACTTCATTTTAGATTCTGCAAACCTCTAATTCTCAGTATTCCTTTAAAAAGAAAAATCACGCCCCTAACATTAAAAAGAGGTGATTGATCATACAAACTCTACTTTTATCCTTCTAATCCAACCGCTTCACCAAAACCAAGAAGAATCATTATAAATGTTCTTCCTTACTGCAGTGAGTATTTAAATGATTACCAATTCATCATATAAGGACCAAAGCTAGAGGCAAAAGGGCTTTTTCCTTTAGTATGCATGGGGAACACAGGCTATGCTTAAATGATCATCCAGTTGTGCTGCAGATGCTGAACTCACACTAACCTGCACCCACACAAAGAGCTGTTGTCCCATATTCCACTTTATATTTTTCTCTGCTGAATGCACACATGCATGGGCACTTAGCATCAAAATGGAGTGAAGTAATACCAGAGCAACATAGAAAGTATTTCTTTACTGTCAGCAGACACCTGCCTGATTTATCCTAGTCTCTTAAAAATAAAAAGCTTGCCTTAAGCCACTTTCAGAAAGTGTCTTATGCACACAAAATAAATACTCCAGCAGCGATTTAAGCTAACCTGCTTGACTTTGAGGACTGCTAATCCACTTCAGTACAGGCAGGTAGCATTGCACAACTGAGAAGTGACGCCACCTTGAAGCACTACTTAGCTTTGACTCACCACGCAAGAACTTTGACTTTATAAAGAAACAGACTTGAGACACACTATTTTAAGCCACTACTGAAATTTCCTTCTTGAATACAAGGCTAATTTGTACATCAGAGCATGCCAGAGTTCTTGATACCATACAGAAAGCTGTCTGACATCATATGGACTTGAGGCTAACCTGACCGCACAGAACTCATGTATGTACAGGGTAGTGACACAGAAGGATCGCTCTCACTAACAAACTACAACAATCAAAAGCAACAGTGTAACAGAATGCAATCGCTAACAGAAGTAGTTTTTAAGTTGCCAAAGAGTGGTGGGGGGGGGGGAAAATGTACACCTACTTCCTATAACCTAAAATACAGTAAGCATGCAAAAGCCTACTGCATTTCAGTTGACACTATGGAAAATCTTACCTGTCTTTAGCTCTGGAGACAATTCTGTCCCATCTTAATGGCTGGGGGCAGGGGAAGGTTTTTTTTGTTTGGTTTTGGTTGTGTTTTGTTGTTTTTATATATATACACACACACACACTCTTAAACTTTTAAAATTAAAAAAAAAAAAATCCTTGTAGACATCTAAGTGAGGTATATTCATTCAAATTGATGTAACTTCTTGAGATGTCTTTCACAAGAGTTCTTCCCCTGCCCCCTCCACCCAGACTTCCGCCTTCAGAAAACAGACATTCACTCTGGATTATTTAAACTTGGAAAAATGCAAGTGTTTTCTTTGAAAAAATAACTTTTAAAATTAAAAAAAAAAAAATCCTTGTAGACATCTAAGTGAGGTATATTCATTCAAATTGATGTAACTTCTTGAGATGTCTTTCACAAGAGTTCTTCCCCTGCCCCCTCCACCCAGACTTCCGCCTTCAGAAAACAGACATTCACTCTGGATTATTTAAACTTGGAAAAATGCAAGTGTTTTCTTTGAAAAAATATCTATTGTTACAGCAAAAACTTGGGTTTCCTTTCAAGCAAGATCATATGATTACACGTTTATATTTTACTTTCCGCAGGAATTTACACACCCCCCATTTGCATCCTGTTATTCATTTAGCGTTTCCCTTTACTTCAGCATGCTGTGTTAATAAAGTGGACCTGCTGGCTCAGTCTAGGCACTCAAGGTGACGATCAGTGCTCACTCTTCCATTTGTCAGATTTACTCTATAGGGCTTTCTGCATATATTTAACTACACAAAACATTCCTTCAAAACAGCAGTTCTGTGAGAAGCCCTGCACAGATAGTTCAAGAAAATCTAACCTAGGGGTTCTCAAGATATTTTTGTTAATTCTGTACTTCAAAAGCACCGATTTCTCTTTTGGAACCTAAGTTTCAACTGAAATAGATTGCATGCTATTTAAGCATGTTAAAATACTATAAAAGATCTTATTTTCAATACTGCATCTGTCATGGTCATAGATCGGTTATTCTTATTTATCTTCACTTGATGTTAGCTTTTAAACACATTCAGATAGATACTGATTACTAACCTGATTCATGGTCCTACAGTTCACAGGCCTGAAAATACACAGCAAAAAGCCTTTTTCTGCTAAAAAAGGTTAAGACAGCTTCTACTGAAGCTATTCTGTCTGAAGGTATAAATGAAACTTGCTTCATCTTACACTTATCTTCAAATTACTTATCTTTTCACATTTACCAAAACTTTCTATTTTATGGAGACCATAGGAAAAATATTCTTCTGTAACACATCTTGTTGCTTAACAAGTCCCTTCCTATAGATCAAAATTCTGCTACTTCATTCATAAAGACAAATATCCCATATTTTACAACTGTGGTCCAGTATGGCAGCATTAATCAAATGTTTGTCTGATGTGGATACCGTCCTAATAATATGCTACTGAGTTGAAAACACAGGTTAAATTTGCTTCAGTTCTGCATCCACAGGAGTTAAATTGCAACCTGAAATGAAAATGTAACTTTTCTTCACTAGCACACATCTAATTCATTACCACTCCAAACAGGCAAAAGCTACCTTCGTATTCAAATCAGAAACAAGTAACTGAAGTAAATTTTGGTGAAGTGATTCTGACTGTCTCTTTACAGCTAAAGCCATGATTTTTTTTTCCTATACAGAAATCATAACCTTAAATCCCTTTATTCCAGGACCTTCAAGTGCAAATTGTTAGAGAAGGGACAGTAGGAACAAAAATGAATCATTCCTTTGCATGAGAAACTAAGATTAGCTGTATCACCCCATTCCAAGTAAGACCAAAACCTTGCAATCTTGCCTTTGTTTCAGAATATATAATTTAAAAAAAAAAGGTTTAATTGAAACTAGAATTTCCTCTTCAATTCAAGAGAGAACAGACAAGCCAAATAATTGCTTTTTCAGCAGTCAAACTGGGATAATGTCTTACAAAGACTTATGAAACTGATGTGCCAAGAGAACTCTTTCATTTCATGGGACCAAACATTTTCATTTGAAGAAACACTGCTAGAAATATTTGACCAACTCTTGTCCTGAGTAGATTCCATACTAAGAATTGTCCTGAACAAGCAAGAAGTCAAGACACTTGCATATTGCTTGAAGAATATAAAATACAGGATTTAAATTTATGAACATTACTAGATTGAAGCCTCTAGACACAACAGATGAAAATACATGTTCTGTATTCCTGCAGGACAAAGCGGAACTATTCCAGGCAGTTAAGTTTCTTCAGTCCTTTCAACCATGCTATGGAGTCACTATCAACAGTCTGAAACACTAAATCTTAAAATTGATGAGGAAAGACTTTAATGCCCAAAAAACTTAGGGAAAAAAAAAATTGCAATTTAATTTCAACTCAATCGGAAACAAAATTCCTTAGCTACAGCTGATCAATACAATTCCATCATCAGCATAATACTGTAAAACTTCACTGACTGATAAAAAAGGACAATTATTTCAATAATTGCACCTTGCTCTATTCCAGCAACAAAAAAGACCAGACTATTTCTGCCTGTGAAGAAACTGGCATGAAGCCAGCCATCACATCTCACCCTACAGAATAACTGGGGTCGGGAAGGAAAGGTGTAGGACTCCTTGGCCAGCTCTGAGATGGTGTAAGAGAAAACATGTTTCTGGCCTGATTAATACTCCAAGCACTGCTATACCACCCTTACTAGGGCAAACCTGCCCACACAACTGGAGAACCTCAGCTGTCATCTTAATGCCTCATGCCCTGCATTAATAATGTCTTAAACACAGGAAAGACTGCCTCTATTTCTTTAGAAGTCACTTTTGCAACAAACCATAGGAAGGGGAACTAGTAGTGACTTTATATCAAAACAATGTCATTTTTGATGCATCATTAGGCAAAATATACAGCCGATGGGAACTCATATGACATGATTTGAACAGTAATGGTTTTATGAAGGTGATTTTTAGAGGGGAGAAAAAACCAAGTCTTTTTAATATCTTTGGAAGTCTAAGGAAAAGGACTGGAAGACTCATTAAGGGCAATATTACCTCCAAATGCAAAGCTTTGAAAGTCTGGTGATTTAAGTGAAACATAAGTTGCTACATTTGGTTTTCAAGAAACTGGAAAGCTTACTTTATACAGTTACATTATATATATCCACACAACTGGATGTTCCATTAAAATACCAATAAATTAACAGTTTTAAGTACTTGAACAGCTGAAATCAACATGCAGCGTGAACAGAATTTTACAAGCAGTCCAAAATCAAAAAAATTTCCAACCCTTACCGTCAAAAAAACTTTTGGCTCTCAGGTAACTGACACTAAGCCTAAGCACAGACAGCTTATCCAATTTGGCTATAACATCTTGTGGGAAAGGCAGAAGGCTAGCCAAGCGGTCCAATTCTGCATTCAAGCGGTCCCTGTGTCTCTTGGATGGATTGGATTTGATTCCTTCAGCTGGGGATGGCTTTACTCTGTGGGAAAAAAGAAAACAATATAAAAGTAAGCGCCTTCCCAAAATGAAGGTAAATATTTTCCAAACTTGATGTTACAAACTGTCTTTTAAACTTTAACAAGCAAAATGTTTTTCCCCAAGTGACTTCTGTTTCCCAATGGGGGTGGTGGGGGGGGGTAAGACAGTTCAACCCCTGCCTCCAACACACACAGTTAAATGAAGCAGTTAGAGCTACAATGGCTATCTGAATATGTAATTAACATTTTAAAACTTTGAGATATAACATTTTCATAAAAATCTTGCTATACTTTCACTCGTGTCACTTGAAATCTTCCAGTTGTTCATATTACAAAAAATTCTGTAGCTTTTAGTAATATTGTGTACAAATGCATCTGACGGTACATTTTCACTTCAATACAATTTTTTACAGGTGTCTTTAACTTTCATCAATGTTTGGAACTGGTTATTGTCAATTGAATGTAACAAAAGTGTAGTAACTTGCTAGACAATGAGGTATCCAAAACTGCACAAGGAGAGAGAAAGCTCAGTCAACAGGTAAAAAGCTTTGGAGCAAACACTATTGAGTGCATCCTTTTCTCAGCTGAAGGCATTTCATTTGAGCACATCGTGACTAAGACATGCCTTTGTACCTTACAAAGTACAATTTTAAAAGCTTTCCGCTGTGAATTGCGTAACAAAACTTTTGTAAACTTGCTATTTTCCATTCATATCCACTGAGCTCCAATTCCAGATACTTGGATACTCACCTCCACACGTATGCAGAAATCTAGGAACAGGTTTAAACTCCTACTCATTTGAATTACAATTAGTCATTACAAGCAAATACTGAAACCAAATAATTTATCTGCATAAGCCTTAGTAGATTTTATCATATTTATTAAACAGTTTTTCAATTAAAATGATTCATTCATTCTCACTTTTCCAGTATTGTAGTTCTACTTGAGATTTGCAAGTTATCAATTTGTACTGCTCTTATAGGAATATTGGTTCTGCAAGATGTATCACTCTTGAAAATAACGAGCATGAAGACTTTCAGCAATTAATTTCTTTAGTATTTCAGTCTGCTTCCAAGCTTCATCCTTATACCAATTTCACGATCAGAAGTTGCAAAAGCTCCACTAGTTATTTTTGCCACTGCTTAAAGTAAACCAGGCTGAAAAACAATTTCATCTTGTATTTCCAGTCAAATAAATAGTGACAGAGTGGAAATTACTATTTTTAGTTTGTTTTTACTTTATGTTTCAATTACACTTATTGTTAGTTTAAATTCAAGCCCTTCTTTTTACAGGCATTGTTTACTCAAGTGTCACTTGTCAAAAACCGGCACTTAAGTCTGGCTGCCTGTTCTCTAGCTTTATAGCTGCCCTTCTGCACATTAAAGAAGGCATGTTCCTTATGTGGAGCCTGGAAACTGAAAGGTGCCGTAATACGGAAAAGCTGTTAACACACAGATATATATCAGCAGCAACTGCTTACTCCCCACATGGATAAAGATAAGCTTGTCTAGGACATGGTTCTAGTAGAGCTTTATCCTAAAAACACTGGAAAATAAGGAAAACAGATAAATCGAGAAATATAAAAATTCTCTCTTGAAAACAACATAGGTTCATCATCAACTGCAATGGATTACAAACTAAATATTTGGTTAGATGTGTGCTTTGGTCACAAGCCCTGACTTGAGACCTGCAGCTCACCCTAGCCCTGAGGGAATATTAAACCTAAAATAATTTAGTAAAGCTTTTTTCATATTCTCTTATTCTGGCAGAATATTCACTTGTACAAGCCATGTGATTAACACAATTTAACTATAACCCTAACAAAATAAAAGTTCAATATCACCAAATATTACCAGTAACATTAAAAGTTAATTTTTTTTATGTATTAAACCACCATAAATGTACAGACAGAATAATAAATCTCAAACTTTAGGTAGATGACACTTGTATAACAATCAGTGAGCAGCTCACTATTATCAAATCAAACAGGTCTGCTTCCAAAAAGTGGAGGTCCCCCATGGAAACTATTTGAAATATGCAATCTTTTCCAAATAAATCAGCACTAAATACCAGACTTCTCTAATTTCACAACTGTCCTCTGCTTTGCTTAAAATTTCTAGAATTTGACAAGTTAGTTGAAACTATAGGCAACTGTGCAGTTATCAAGTTGTTAGATCTAATTGTTTCTGCTTTACTTATTAACGATTTTCCTTTCCTCTAACTAGTTCAAAGCATACAGATTTTCTAAGCACAGCACAGAACATTTCTGAACGTTAATTACTGGTATTTGCAGTGTAAAGCTTACCATATTCTCTCCCTCCAAATCAAATTCCCTAATTTTCCCCACTGTCACCCAACTAAAACCTATTATATAAAAATGGATCTTTCAGTGACGAAGGGAATAAGGGTAGAAATGCCAGGGGCATAAGTAGCAAGCTAAACTATTTTCCATCCACTTACGTAAGCCCTTGATGCTAAAGACAGCCCTAGCTGCGTTGCAGAAAATTATCTTCAAGGAAAATTATGTGCTATGTCAAGATTAAATCCATGTATGTGTTTCATTTAAAAGAAAAAAAAAAAAAAACACTAAAGGAGGTAATGGATTTTAAGCCAATCTTTCAGTTCTTCAACAGGAAATTTGAATTCCCTAATCAAAGGCTAGAGGTCCCTGTACATTCAGTGCCCCTGAACTGAGCTACAATCCTTATCAGTCAGCAGCTGCAAGACAACCAAGCAGTCTTAATTCTTGTTTTAACATTTCTAAAGGATTTGCCACCATAACATTAGCTAACTACTGTTTTCACAAATCTGCTACAGACTACTTCATGAGTAGTTTTCATTACACATGCTCACCATGTGTGACTTCATGGATATTAACATCATTAAATTATTAAAAAGAAAGTGCAAAAGTACCTGAGTCTTAATTATTATCAAAAGGCCAAAACAAGCTTCAGTATTTGAACATGCTAATTTCTATTTTTTAAAGGGAAATTGAAGCAGTTATTTGAGAAAATGAAAAGAAAGCAGAAATTTATTTTCTTCATAATGACAAAAACTTCAAAAAGAAGTAGAAAAACCCAACAACTAAGCACTGAAAAGCATGATACCTTGTTAACAAGGCTGAACAGTGAGACAGTCAGGAAATAAAAGAATGTGCAAGAAGTATATTAAAGATACAGTGATATGTTAAAAAAAAAAAAACACCACTTATTATGGTAAAAAACTAATTAGAAGTTCACAGAATCATAGAATGGTTTGGATTAGAAGGGACTTTAAAAGACCATCTAGTTCCACCCCCCCTGTCATAGGCAGGGACACCTTCCACTAGACCAGGTTGCTCAAAGCCTCATCCAGCCTGGCCTTGAACACTTCCAGGGATGGGGCATCCACAGCTTCTCTGGGCAACCTGTTCCAGTGCCCCACCACCCTCTCCATGAAGGTTTTTTCCTGATACCCAATTGAAATCTACCTGCTTTCAATTCAAATCCATTACCCCTTGTCCTGTCACTACAGGCCCTTGTAAAATCTTCCCTGCCCCAGCTTTTCTGTAGCCCCTTCAGGTACTGGAAGGCTGCAATAAGGTCTCCCCAGAGCCTTCTCTTCTCCAGGCTGAACAAGCCCAACTCTCTCAGCCTGTCCCCATAGCAGAGGTGCTCCAGCCCTCTGAGCATCTTCGTGGCCTCCTCTGGACTTGCTCCAACCAGTCGATATCCCTTTTTAATGTTGAGGGTCCCACAGCTGGATGCAGCACTGCAGGTGGGGTCTCACAAGGGCAGAGTAGAGGGGGAGAATCCCCTCCCTCTCCCTGCTGGCCACACTTCTCCTGATACAGCCCAGGATACAGTTGTCTTTTCGGACTGCCAGCACACACTGCCGGCTCATGTTCAGCTTTTCGTCCACCAGTACCCCCAAGTCCTTCTCCTTGGGTCTGCAAAGTTCATCAAAACTCTTTTATTGCTTAGGAAAAAAAACATAAGGAAGAACATACATGTCACCTAGGTAATGCATTTAATCTTTTCAGACAGGTTTATTTTCATTTCCTAATTAATAGTACACATTATAATATGCTGTTCTTATGTATATTATTTAATTCAATGTAGGTCAGATATGAAATGCATAAGTTACCACTATGCAAGTATTACAAGTACATCCTCCAAAATTCTCTATTTACTTTAGCCACTTAAAAATACTTCTAAGTGTTGACTTTTATTTCCCACAATGAATTTATGATTACTGAAAATTCAGTTGACAATTCTTTTGGAAGCAACAGATATGACCCAGACTACTGGCCTCTGATCAAAAACTGTTGTCAACCTATCTTGAAAGGACAAGCCTCTCTTTGGTCTTCCTTTCCAGTGGCTCCTTCAGCAGGCAATGAAACAGGCAAAGATTTGAGCTGCTGAAGAGATAAAGTTAGTTTTACTAAAAAAAAAAATCTCAATCAGGGGCATGCTACTCCTCTGATGCTGGGCAACTCTTTGTCCTCTGTTAGTAAACAGAGCTTTAGTTTGCTCAGGTTGATTTAGTATATGAAGGACTCCAACAGAGTGATAGGGACAGCCAGAACACCAACCAGGAATGAGTTTCACACTCAGTTTTAACATATTCCATTACTGTTTAAGATGACAAGCCAAAGCTGTTTGGAAAGGGGGGAAAAAAGGTTCCTACCTACTGACCATGTTATCTACATTTATCTATCTCCATTTGCTGCACATTGTCTTCCTAAAAAGTATACTTTTGCAAACAGCATTGACCAAAAACCAACCAACAAACAAACCCCCCACAAACCTTAAAACCAGTGCATTTTAAGTAGCAGTCTACATGCAACAAACTCCAGGACTGGCAAGGTTATAATTTACATTTAATGTTTCTTCTACATACAATAATAGGTTTATTGTCTTCATTTCAAAGGAATCTGTTAATGATTATTTTTCTTTTCTGATGAACGTCCATTTTGAAAGCTTGTTCTGGGACTTTCAAGACAAACAAACAAAAAGAATACATAAACAGTTTCATTTTTTTAAATAAAATATTTCTGCACTGCTTTCTGAAATTGCTATGTTTACTCATAATCACAGATCAACCAAACTTTTTTTCTGGAGAATTTAATATCATAAATACATTTAAGCTAACACATAACAAAACCATATCATAATTTCTTTAGTCTGCTAAAGAAACTTAAGAAACTTGCCATTACACTTTTTGTGCCTACATATTATGAAACATTTAGACCTTTCCACCCCGTTCCTTCTATTACATCTATTCAGTTACAAAAAACAAATCCTTTCCAAACACTGGGGGGGGGGGGGA
>NW_010247863.1:26824-29320 GCF_000690775.1 Eurypyga helias
GGGGAGAAAAACAAGACAAATCAGAGCTGGTAGGCAGAAAAATATAAAAAATACAAGGGGGAGCTGAATTTATATAATATTCTAATGTTACAGTCTATCTACAATAAGCCCTACTTTCATAAAATTTGCATTTTACTCTTCCTACTACTAGTATATTAATTCAGCAGTTCAGTTAATCACTCGAGAAAAGGGATTCAAGACTTAAAAAGGAAAAACCGAAAGCAGGGGCCTCCCCTTGCTCCCCAAGGTTCAGTGGGGAGGGAAGCACCCCACAGACCTGATGCCACCAGGGGGACTTGTAGTGTTCAAACATCCCACGGCGAGGAAGCTGACAGGACTCCAGGGTTTGAGAACGTAATTTCTGTAGCATATTACACGCACTTGGAGTGCACATGGTTTAGTGGGATTCTTTTTTCTTTTTCAGATGACAAGATAACAAGATGAACGGCAGGAACAGTTGCGTATTAAGTTCCTCCATAACTGCTTTTCAGTTTCAGCTGTGATACTGTAACTCCCTACTGAATCCAAAAGCACATTTCAACACTCAGCACTGTCAGGCAACAGCTCGCAATCATCCCTCAGGTTCAGTTCTTTACATGGCACATAATATAAAAGGGGAGTTGCAGGGGGGAAGTTTCTTAAACTGGTTTTGAGTTACCACCTTGGCTTAATAAGTTATTTGCACCTGAAGCAAAAAGTATTGCTTTGACTTCATTATTTTTCCATAGCAACCACAGCATTATGTGAATAGCTTCTTCCATGTCTATAAACTGGCTGCTTATTGCCACAGGTCACCAATTATCATGCTTCATTCAGAGTTACATACATGGCAAATAAAACATTAGAAGAACTATCTACAAAAACAATCTTTTTGATAAAAGATATAATGTATGCTTCCCCCCCCCCTTAAGAGCTGTGAATTCTACTGGGGGAAGGAAACACCAACTTCAAACAGATCAAAATCACGGTAGTGTCAACCTTTATTAACCAGCAGCAAGAACATCTTCTCTCCCTCACCCAATCAGTTACAAAAGCTTATTGCCTCTCTCCCTTTTTTTGGCCTAAAGGTATGGTCTGTAATCAGTTATGTGAGAAATCGCAGCCTTCTGACCCACTAGCAATGTTCAGTAAGGTTGGCCTCAGACACAACCAAAGAGCGTAGCCATTTTTAGGAGAAAAGAAACACGTGTTACATGCATGATAAGTTTGTCCTGCTTAAAAATAATTTCTAGTAACCCAAGCAAGATGGGTTAATAATCAGCCTCTACTTCAGTTTATGGGTGAGCAAAGTATTTTAACATGAATATTTTTATTTTAAGAAACAACGCTTACTTCTCCCTTTGGTCCAAAAGGGCAAAGTCCCTCAATAGATAAATGGTTCTCATTAATAATAATAAAAAATAAAAGGCTTCAAGTTCAACCAGTCCGAGAAACTCGGCCAACTTTTATGAAGAGGAGATACGTGGAAAAGGATCGCTTACGCAGATACACCAGTAATGTAAGAGAGAAGGTTTCACATCCTCTAAGGCTAACCAGAATTTAATAGTAACCCAGACATTAAGCAATCTTACCAGCAAGGCAGAACACCTCAGCCATTTACAATCAGAACTTTAAAAGCTATTTGTCTTTAGCTACTAATAGTCTACAAATACCACCAATACATTTTCTTTCCTTCACCAAAAAACCTCACTCATTTCATTCTTAAAACCCATACCTACAGTGTGAATTTAATTACATACCTCTACACTTTTATTTGGAATGAATGATCAAAACAATAAACTCTATTTTCATAAGGAATACATCTTCCAGCAAAGGGATTTTTAAAAAATGCATTTGCAGGGTGACAACAACTCCAACCATACAGAAGCATGCATTCAAGCTAATTCCCTTCCCCCCAAGACAGTTGTCCGCTATAAATCTAAGAACATATCACTCACAATAGAACTTCTTTAAGTATTTGTCATTCTCTTCTATAATGCGGTTATTTTACATCTACAGAAATACCACACAGAAATACACGGGGATTTTTTGAGCTTTGCTTATTCTTTTTGCAACTCAGTAGTTCAGCTTTGCTATTTTCTGTGACCTATAGATTCTTGATTTTCAGTTGAAAGTGCAAGTTAAGCATCTCCTCTAGCCTGAAAAACGATTCTCATGAGACCAGCCTTTTAGCAGACCATGCAAAGCCTTGGACTCAAACCTACAGCAGGTGCACAATGCCAAAGTACTCAGGTACTAAGCTGTTCCCAGAGTTTTAAAACGATAAAATAACCTCAAAACTTTAAAAAAGCTACCATACGGCGGGACTGTTTTTGCTATTTTTTTTCCCCTCTTTCGACCGGTCTGCAGCACTTGGGTTTGCTTAGAGCTGAACAAATAAAAACATCTAATGTAATATCGGAGAGTTAAAGCTGATTCAGCCCTCTCGGATAGGCTAAAAATAGCCCTAAACGGTGGGAATCCGCCGAGCCTTTCCCGGCTCCGACCCCGCGGAGA
>NW_010247864.1:0-552 GCF_000690775.1 Eurypyga helias
CTGTCAGGGAGGGGTGGACTGAGCCCCTAAAAGGGAAGGCCACCGGGGCTGCGGGAGGGGAAGGGAGAGGAGGGACGGCAGTGCCTTACCAGCTTTGAGGAGCAGTTTGGTGAGGGTGGGGGAGCCCAGGCCGGCAGCCAAGTGCAGGGGGGTATTGTGGGCAAAAGTCCGTCTGTTGACATCTGCTCCCAGCTATAAAGAAAGGCACAAGGCCATGAGGACGGGCTGCCTGGGCACTGCCCCCCCCGTCACCCTAAGACCACAGGGGACTCCCCACTCCTGCCAGGGCCCTGTGGGAGGCTGTGCCCCATCCCCGTCCCACAGCCACCAACCCACCAGCGCCCCCATACCTTCTTCACCAGGTGGGTGGCCATATTCAGGTTCTCCATCTCAACAGCCAGATGCAGCGGGGTCCTCCCGCCCTGCCTCTCCACCGCATTCACGTCTGCTCCCTTCCTGACCAGCAAGTCCAGACAGGCCAAACTCTTTGCCTTCACAGCCAAGTGCACAGGCAGGAGGCCTGCAACAGGAGGAGAGGCTCAGCAGCCCTCC
>NW_010247864.1:580-1281 GCF_000690775.1 Eurypyga helias
CTGCCCATCATCTCCCAGCCCCACTCACCATGGAAATTGGGCAGGCGGAGCAGGTAAGGGGCAGCTGAGCCCAGGTGGGCCAGCAGTGTCCTTAGCATCTCTTCATCGCCAGCCTGGAGTGCCAGGTGCAGCAGGGAATTGCCATAGCGGTCCAGCAAGGTGGGGTCGGCGCGGGCTTGCAGCAGGAGCTGGACCACTTGAGGCTGCTTGGTGATGACTGCCAGATGCAGCGGCGTCTGTGGGACAGCAGCACCCCCTCAGCAGTGCTCACAAGAGGAGCCAAGTCCTGCATCACCCCCCTTGCCCGCGTGGCTGCACCGTGCTCAGCCCTACAGCCTTCCCTCAGTGGGAGCAGCAGTGGGAGCAAGCCCCAGGTAGAGAAGAACCAGCTGCTCTGGGAAACGTACCTGCTTCAGGTTGTTGGAGATGTTGATGATCTGCTGGCTGGGGATGCTAGCAATGACCTCGATCAGCTGCTTGATCACAGCCGTCTGCTCGTGGATAATAGCGAGGTGCAAAGGCCTGCAGAGAGAGCGGGATGACCCGTCTCATCTCCATGCTTCTTCCGGTCCTTTGTCCCACCCCACAGAGCCCCCATAATGGCTCTGATGGCCAACAAGGTTCCCACGCTCTCCCCCAAAACCCCTCATGTGCTCACGTGTCTCCGTTCTCGTCCTGCGATGCGGCCAGGTGCCGCTGGA
>NW_010247865.1:0-1130 GCF_000690775.1 Eurypyga helias
GCCCCCGCGCTGTGCGGGGCGTTCACTCGGGAGCCTAACGATGGCTGCGCGGGTTTCCTGAGCGTGAAATCCCGTGCGCCGAAATCACCGAGCTGCGAGGGGGTGCCTTGCCTGGCAGAGAGCCCAGAGGCCCAGCGTGCGGTCAGCCCTCCCCTAATTTTTTGCCTGTTTCTCCTCATTTTGCTTGACTCACCCCTTGAGGAGGCTCCCAGCTGCATCCCAGCCCCTCCTGTCTAAACCTTGGCTTCGGGATGTCTCTTATCCACACAGCCTTTGCTCCCTTCTCTCCCACACTGGTGCAGTCATAGAATCATAGAATCACAGAATGGTTTGGGTTGGAAGGGACCTTAAAGATCATCTAGTTCCAACCCCCCTGCGATGGGCAGGGACACCTTCCACTAGCCGAGGTTGCTCCAAGCCTCATCCAGCCTGGCCTTGAAGACATCCAGGGATGGGGCATCCACAGCTTCTCTGGGCAACCTGTGCCAGTGCTCCCCACCCTCTGCAGGAAGAATTCCTTCCTGATGTCCCATCTCAGTCTCCCTCTTTCCATTTAAACCCATCACCCCTTGTTCTGTCACTACAGACCCTCCTAAAAAGTCTGCCCCCACCATACAAAGTGGCACCCACCGCTCGCTTAGTCCCCCTAAACAGTGAACTCTGTTCCTTGTGCTCCCCCACATCACACCTTCCTCCCCACGGTCCATGGGCTGCATCTCAGCACGGCATCCCTTCCCCCAAGGGGACCCCATGCCCCAACTCCGCCTCCTCTTTGAGAAAGATCATGGACCAGTATTATTCCATCTCCATGTGACCCGCTGTCCTGGATCTCTAAATGGTCCGTGTAGGCGAAGGCGGCACCAGCTCCCAGCACCTGGTTGCAGGTACCTTGGCCATGAACGTCCTTTGTTCAGCGCCTCCAGCCGCGGCCTCTGTGCTCCGTCTGCCTGGCAAATGGAAACGCAAGCTGAACCTTCCTGCTCCGGGGATCTTATTCTCAGGCACCAGCACTCACAATCCAGGTGCAGAATTAAATGGTATTTTGAAAACCAAACTGGCTACGCTTTCTATTTTTGATCATTTCATTTACATTCCCTTAATATAAGGGTGTTCCTCAGGGGTCGGTGTTG
>NW_010247866.1:0-14389 GCF_000690775.1 Eurypyga helias
GGCAAGAAGAACGCCAAGAAGCGCCACTCCTTCACCGCCCTCAGCATGACGCACAAGTCCTCCCAGGCCGCCAGCAACCGGCACTCCATGGAGATCAGCGCCCCTGTCCTCATCAGCTCCAGTGACCCGCGGGCAGCTGCCAGGATCGGGGAACTGACCCACCTCTCCTCCAGTGCCCCAGCCCAGGTAAGGGGGTGTGGAGATGGGTTTTGAGTACGCTTGGTGGACAGCACACAGCCCAGAGGGCCTGGCTTCCTGGTGCTTTGCCTATTTCAAAATGGCTAACCCTTTCACAAAGCAGTTGTACGACGCTAGTATCCCAGTGTGACAGTACTTGGCATCTGTCATTCCCATCCTAGTGTTATTCAGTGGGCAGCCATGAGGTACAGGAGGATAAGGCCAAATTTTATTCACGATAGTGGAAGATGTTTTGAAAAAAAGTAATCCTACAATTTGTGTGAAGACTGAGGTAATGCAGCTTATGTTGCATCACTTTCTGTTGTAGAGAGGAACAATTTTGAGTGATCCCATTACCCTCAATGCATTTGCTACCCTGCAGGGTAGCAACATCAGTATGAAATTCATCAGGGATATAAGAGATTTTTGGAGTAATTATCTCCCTACAGGTCACTGGAGGATAAGCAAAGTGCTGTACTTTGACCAGTGTTGTACCCAGCGAGTAGCTGCTGTTTGGAAACACCCAAGGAGCTTTTCAACCATCAGACATGCTGAGGGTGCAGCCCCCTGACCTTCCCCCTCTTGAAGGAGGGAGCAGAGGCTCAGCCTCTTGGACATCCCCACAGGTCCTACCAAAAGGGAATCCAAGCAGTTTGAAGGCATGAAAGATAATGGAGAGTAATAATAGTCCCAGACCTCTTCTGCCTTTCTGCTCAGTCATCTACACCCTTGGTGTGCAGATCAGCTGCCATGGGTTCCCTCTACAAACCAGCTGCTGCTTGCTAGCATCAAGGTACCCTAAGCGTGTCAGGGTCTTCCCACCCATCATTCCTCTGCTGAGAAAAGCTGCCCATGCCTTTTTCCTCTTTGTGGCCATGCCTTCCTGCACCTCACACCTGTGTACCCATACAGGGACAAGCATGGGTCACTTCCTGCCCCTTCAAAGGCACGGAGTGGGAAGTGATCCACATTACAGCCACTGCCCATGCTGGTATGCATGTAGACAGCTGGGAGAGGGCAGTGTGGGAAGGGGAACAAGCAGCAAGCTGCAGGCACTGCCTTGGGCAGGAAAACCTGCCAATGCCCCTTTGCAGTGCTTGCAGGTCTGCCCTGTGGGGCTGGTGTGGTGCACCAGACCCAGGGGTCACTCTTGATGGCTGTGCTGTAGTGCCACCCATGACATGAGCTCCCAGGCACCTGCGACATGGGTTTGCATGGACACTGGGAAAGTCAGGGTGCCTGCATGCATGCCAATGTGTGCCACAGGGCTAGCTGAAACAGGATGCTGAGGGGACCCTGCCACAGCACTGCAGCACTCCCTGCTTCTGCCTCAGCTGCTTGCCTCCCTCTGCTACCCATCCGCACCTAGGAGCTGAAGAGGCAGCTCTGCCCAACTGTAATTTAGCTCATTTTCTTCCACATGCTTTTTCCAGGCAGGGTGTCTGTGCCAGAAGGTCTTTCTTCCCCTTTCAGCCCTCAGCAGGAGGGTGAAGGTGAGGATATGGCCTGCGCACGAAGCAGCACGTGTGCCAAGATGCACTGGGACATCTGTGAAGCAGCACAACCACTAGACATGAGTGAGGGTCCCAAGCTTGTCAAGTAAATGACACCCAGGTTTTTGGCACTGAGAGTGACACATTTGGACTTTAGAGAGATGTGACAGACTGTGGCTTTTCTGTTCTTATGCTAGTCAAGGGAAACACCGTGAACACCCTTTGCTAGAGTCATATGAAGACTCATTCTAAGCCAGTAAATCACAAAAATTAGACCATGAAGCAGAAAGTGCCTTGACAATTCTCCCTCATTTTAACAGGACAACTGGTATGAAAAACCCCACTCATTTTGCAAACCATCGTGGCATTTGGACACAAGTAGTAGGGGACAAGAAGGGCCCTGTGTTCCATGCAGCAAGTTAATGATTGTTGAAATTCAGCCCACAAAAAGATCGGTTGGATCCTTTGCAACAGATGGGAAGACATGTAATTGGTGTCATGGTCAGAAGCAGAGCTGGGACTGGGGTATAACGAAGCCACTCCAGTGTGCCCGTGGTGGGAACAGGTTTGGGGAGGGGTTCTCCTGCCTCAGGGCATAGAGGCGGTTTGAAGCCAAGGCAGCTGAGCATGTGCCTGCACCACTGCTGGCCAAAACTGTCTTGGCCAAAATCCAAGGAGGGAACAAAGAGTCTTGATGGTTCAGATCAAGCTTAGTGAAAGGAGGTTTCTTGCTGTCAAAAAGTCTTATTGCAGCCCAAGGACCTGGTCACCCCAAGTGTGGTGTTTAGATGTATGAACACATATCTTTGCTTTTGCAGGCCTTACTCTTTGCTTTGTAGTTTGAAGGATTTAAATATTTTCCTTTGCAAAGTTTGCTATGAGTGTGGATCTGTTGGTAAGAAAAAAACTAAACCTGGGACTGAAGTTCTCACTGTCTTCTCTTGACTGTAGGAGCAACCTTCAGAAAAATGCCTCATGATGTAACACTAGCAATAAAATCAGAAGAGCTACCAACATGATTTCACCTGCTTTTAGCCTTCCTGGTTAGATCTACAAAGAGTCCAGAATTTACCTCTCACAAAACGCACATTAAAATCATGCAGATATATTTATGTAACTATTAATCCCATAACAATAGGGGTTACATTTTAATTTAAAATGTCAGAAATTCAATTCCTTCTCTGCCATCTGCTAAGACCTGACAAGGCTAGGAAACAATTAGTGATGCTGCAACCTCAGACAGAAATTCAGTTCAGCATTTTTCCTTTATTCACATGGCTGAATGCCAGCCAAAGTTGCATAAACAGTGGGCCCTGAGCTCTTACATCAAGGCTTTTGGGGCTGTGAGAAGCTCGTCTTTGGATCGTTTCGTTCTAAAATGTGTTTGGCATCTCTATGGTAAATGTCCTGTATGTCTTGTTTGGGGTTTGGCATCCTGATTGCTGCAAACTGACTCTACTGCTGCTTCAGAAGTTCTCAGGGGCCTTGCTGAGAGGCATGGGCAGGTTGGTAAGGAGGCTGTGCATGTAGCTGCCAAATGTGCTGGTGAGCTCTGCTGCAGCGAAATGTCTCGCCTTTTCTTTCCTTTCTTGGAGAGGAACCTCTCTGCCCTGTAAGTCATTGTCACAGCCCTTGAGTGGTTTGCCGTAACCAGCTCAGGCCCTTGCTAGTTTGCAACAGCACATTCAGCCAAAGCACATTTCTTATAGGGGAAACAACAAATTTAGAGTTTCAGTGCTATCTAGCAAATTTATGCCTTTCCTTTCAACATTAGAATCTAAATTTGGTTTATTGTGCCTTTATATCACATCCTTGAAATTTGCAGGCACTTTGTCATTGTTTATTTAACAGATCTCTTCATAAGAAGAAATAAAGGAATTTTGTTCAGTTTAGTAGGTATGAGCTTCTCTGGTACATATCAGAATTGGTATTTAGCTTGTGGGGAGGTTCTGAATTTTTTAAAAGTTCGACACAGTTTTTCTATAGCCTGTCCTTTGAACAAGCAGAATTCAATTACAGGAGTTCTTGAATGGCATCCAGACCCCTACCTCAGGCAACCGGCTAGCGAGACAGTCTTCTTAAAACAAGGATCCATTTTCCTTGTAGACCTAAGGCGCCTACATCTGGGGCACCTGATTTCTCTCTGCTGACATGAGAAGAAACAGAGACATCAAGGGCTTCTTACTGTAGGAAATTAAAATCTAGGTGCAAATTCTAGGTGTTTCAGTAAATGTGGAATATATTCCACCCGTTAGAAGTGATTTCATGCATGGTGCTATATTCCTGTGGCTTTTGTCAATTTTTGTGAATTGAAACCAGACTTTCATGCAGAGCTGACATGTTTTTTGTTTTTATGAGTTGTTAGACTGTTACAAGCCTCCTGCTTCTCCAGGAGGGCACAGATTTATGCATATTGAGCACTGACATGCAGACCAGAGTATGAAATCACATGTTTTGAAAGCACTTCTGCATACCGTTAATTTAATAATTGAAGACTACAGGCCTTCCATCATAAGTTTGTTGTTCTTTAAGCAGAACCAAGTAAGCTGTTTCCCAAAAGCCAAGATGCATTTTGAAATGAGTAATGGTCTAAAAAACATCTTCATTAACTGCAAACCTAGGGATGTGCAAAAGTAGAAGAATCAACTTTGAGAAACCTCAGCTGAATAAACTAGTGACTGGAAGACCACAAGAGCCAGGATAGAAAGCATTTATGTTTCAAAGGTGCAGTGCTTGGATCTTCATTTCACTTGCAGCCAAATTTACTTCTTGTATGCTTTTTGTTGCATGCTATCACTCATTAAACATAAGACCTCCACCTAAAAGGTAATAGTATCTGTCCATCATGTAGAATGTCCTATCGTGCTGGCAAAATGGATTTTTATTGAAGATATAAGCAGCATTGCAGGTCTGTGATGGAGCTGAAGCTGAATTAGGTTACGGGTGCAAAGCAGCAGTTCGTAACTGAGATTCCTTGGGGAGCGGGGAAGGTCCCTCTGGACAAGTAATCGTGCCTAGGCCTCAGATGGCTCGTCCTGCTTCCATTTTCACCCCTTATGAATTATTCTTCCCTGCTATTTGGAAAGGTCATAGGTCAGTACTGCCCCAAATCCCCTGATTTTTGACAGAAAATGCATCTCATGAATAATGAAGTGTGGCTTTGTGCACACCAGGCTAACAGCTGAGTGAGGAAGAAAGGATCCTCACCACAGAAGGAACATCTATGTGTTTTGAACAACTCATTGCCATGCAGAAGCAGTCCATTTGTATCTGCGAGTGTTAGTACAGGCTCCTAACCAGAGGCCACATGTTCAGGAAAAGCTGAGAACAATGTCTTCCACGCTCCCAGTCCCAAACAGTGACAGTATTTGAAATGAAAAACGTTCCTTGAAGTGTCTCGCTATATAAATCATTTGGAAGTGTGACTCCTTATCAGTTATTTAGAAGTGCTGAATTTTAGCTGAGAAAATGTAATAGCAAACTCTGGTTGAGTCTTGGCTGATAACCTAAATGTGCTAACCATGAGAAGCATACAGATTGTACATAAAATCCAGAGACTAAAAACGAACTTTGAATTTTCAAGTGCACAACAGGCTCTGGGAAAAGAAGAAAAATCAGGTATTTTTCTTTGGCCTGGAGTCCAAATTCTATCCATCCTGCTGTGCTGCTGGCTGTGAATGACAACTGTCTGGACATCCATTAATGAGAGTGAGGCAGCTGAAACCAAGGGCAGCTATCTCAGGAGGCTGCACCAGTCAAAATGGTGAGAGAGAAGTAATATTAGTCTGACCTGTGTTTCTGTCATTTAGACAAACAGATGTCATGAAAACAGCATAAGAGACTTTGCTGAAGTCTAACCTAAACTATTCCATGGTCTTTATGTATTCACAGTTCTACTCTAAATTATTTACGACTGGTTCCAAACATTGCCTAGTCATTGCACCTCTATTTTAAATATTGTTAAGGGTTTTGTGGGTGAGAAGGAGTTAAGTTTTTTTAAGCAGAGATTTGGGCAGGGATGTAGCTGCGGTTTTTTGAGGTTTTTTTTTTTGGCACCATTAGGTCTTCAAATATACTCTGTGCATATTGGTATATATTACATTATTTGTCAAAACTGTTGCAAATGAGACACATGAGCCAACTCCATCTATTGACTGATTACATAAGCTACTGAGAATCCAGGTCAAAGCCAAATCGCCTTTCAGAAACTACCAGTTTAAAGACAGTGTCTTCTCTTTATCCTATAATTTGCCTCATCACACATACATTTTGAAAGATTTTTCATGAACCACAAAACCTAACTTTTTACAGGATCTAGGAAGAGAAGGCTGTTCTTTAGAAGGGTTATTCAACTGTGCATAAAATGCCGTTGCCTGTAAAACAAAAACAATTCATTTTTTCCAGCTGCTCCTCAGGGTAGTAACCCAAAAACATTTTGCCACTGAAATCATTTTTGCACAGGCCTAATCCTGAGGCTTTACACTACCTGCCAGTCAACTACTGATTTGGAAGCCTCGAGAGCAAGCAAGGCAATCTCTTGGTATTTGCACTATACCACAAAATCCTGTCCATCTGGCACATGCTATGTGTACATGCACTACATTAGAGCAGAAATGGCTATAGTGTGTATTTTCCCTTTTTGGTTTGTTTGGGTTTTTTGTTTATTTGTTTACCACTACTATCTCCCTGGAGGGGGACTTCCCACAGGAGGCATTGCACAGGATCCCAATGAGTTTGTTGTGCAGTTATCAAAAGGATAATTATCAATGTGGGATTAAATTAACATCTTTTAGAGATCAAGCTTTCACTTTAAGCTTTCCTGTCTCTCTGCATTTGTTTTTTCATATTCTTTGATCCCAGAATTGCAAGAAACTATTTACTATAAGACCATTTAAAACCTCATGGTGGAGGGCTAGACACTGGTGCTCAGTGCTGAAAGGGTTAGTCTGAGAGAGAAACAAGGCTGAATAAAACCTAATTCTCATGATGCTCATCCACATGATGCTTAATTAGTCCTCATTTGGGGGAACTGAGAAGCTGCAAACCAGAATAATCAGTGCCTTTATGGATGGTAATGTCAGATGAACATTTGGAAGAAGACGACAAAAAATATTTGAGGGTTTTTTTTTCTCCCAACTTGCATCCATCCTTAGATTGCAGAATAGGGGAAACAGAAACTCAGGAAAGACATTTATGTGACTTCTGCTCTCTGCATAGTTCCACGAGCTACTCAAAGAAGACATGTTCTGGTGGTTTTGGCCTACTATGAGCCAAAAAATAATCAGGGCCCATGTAGTATTAGAACAGGCTGGCGTAATATTCTGCCTCACCTTCATCCACAGCCACAGATACTTACAGGTTGCAAGAACCCCTCAGGAAATGCTAAATCATATAAATTTAGTTCCAGTTTTTGCAGGAGGGAACTGGGTATTTATGCAGCTGCAGCTGTTACCGTGCGCATTTGTTTGTTTTTTACACACATACCATTATGGAAGAGAAAGTCTTGCTCCAGAATTTGTAAGTCCGTTTCAGCTCCCACTTTGGTAATTAGCATTTGATGAGGCTACTTGATCTTGCATGTAATGCTTTTCATCAATACTTGGTGGCACTCCCATGCATTAAGTGCTAATACATTATTTCTAGGAACATTAAGGCCTGGAGTGATTGCCACAGTCATTGTTTTATGGAGTCAGAGTATTAGAGAAAAGAGTCACAGGAATCTTAAAGACCATTAGCCTATTTTTTGTGAAATTTCAGGAAGATGGTATCTCAACCTATGTGAGTTGAATGTTTGAGTGTTTTTCTCTTATTTTAAAGTAATATTAAAGAGAAATTTAAAGTAAGCTGTAAATATGCATTCAAGACATTAAAAGAAATTTTCCTCTGAATTAATGAATGTGATGAGTGCCCTGTGGTGAGACAGTGCTGGATTTGCTTTGAAGTCAAAATAGAGATTTCTGGTTGGTGATTTTCTAGATGATAAGAACATTCGTCTGATAGCAGCAGCAATTATTTTTCTGTGAAGGCTGCTGCAACCTGCAATATCGCTGTACTCTGTTCCTAGTTTTATCACTGTCTTCATGACTTCTATTCCCCTCCAAGACTGAGTCCCGTGTTTTTGCAAGGCACTCTACTAATCCCCACAGGCACCATGTCTTTTCAAATTAAACCATAAACGTGGCCTCAAAGTACTGGTGAAAATCTAAAGTAAAACTACAAGGGAGATAAAAATATAGTTTATGCTGGAAGTCCAGACTACTAATTCTTATGCTTTCCTAGAGGCGGGCATGGGAAAAGAGAATGGGGATGAATCGAAGTTTAAGCCCAGATGAGCGGTTATTACCTTTAATGTCCTGATCTCTGTGGGCTTGTCAGTAATGTTTTGCCAGGCTGGTTGCTTTTAAATATACGTCAGGGCTGACACAAGAGACAGCAACATCTCAGCAGTGTGTTATTTACCCAGGAGTATATGCTATAAACTGTAATAGAAATATATCATTACATAAACATTAAAGTGCAATTTGGTTTGATGCTCCTGTAGTTCCGTCACAAATAATACTTATCAGTTGGAGGAGAAATGAAATCCACCTGAGCTTAGACATGGTGTGGTGACTTCTAAGGAAGTAGAACTGTTCATTCTTCCCAGGAAATGCTGACCCTCAGTCTGGAGCATCATCTGCAAAGGTCATTTTTGTTAGCTAGCTTCAGTGCTCTGGTTTGCATGACACCTAAACGGTGCCTGGTGCTGCGACTGACTAAAAAAGGTGTTGGAAATGCAGTGTGGGGACTGAGAACAGAGACCCTGTGCTCTGCTGCCGTCTTGCTCCAGAGGACCACACTGACACTAGGACTAGATCAAGTTTAGCCAAGCCCCAAGGTAGGTTTTGCAGAGCGTTTCTTCAGTCTTTTCCCTTGCATGAAGTCTTCCTGTAACAGCCTACGCCGAGGAAGAAATAGACAATTTTTAAGGAGGCACCAAGGCGCAAGTTATGAGTTTCTATAAGACATCAGCTTGAGTTGGGCAGTGTTTCAGTGGTCATAAGGAGGCTGTCGCGTTTACAGACACAAATCCTTTTATTTTATCAAGCCTATGGGCACATAATCACCTACTGCTACAGAGTGGCTGGTGGTAAAAACAAGCAGCACTGCATGAGCTGGGAGCGAGATACCTGTCATGCAGCATCCTTGTGCCCGTGTGTATAGCCCGGGAGTTTTACTCCAGATTTAGCCTTCTGTGGTACAAGTGATGATGCTGAGGTACTAATGGGCACGAAGAAGCAGGAATTAGTGCAGAGGTGTCTGGAGGTGGTCTTCAGCTGGCTGGCAGCAGAGGCTGTATTGTACCTTGGAAGAGAAGAGCTGTTCCTCTTGAGCTGAAATCACCAGCAGTGGTACGTGGTACTTGGGGGATGCCAGATTGAAGTGGGAGCGTGAAGAAGACGGATTTGGCTGTTTAGTGGCCTAAGTGGATGGGATGAGAGTTGGCAGTGTCTAGTTCAGAAAGCTGCACACCATTACAGTAAACAGCCTCCTAATCAAGAGGTGTGCTGTAGTGTGATTACCCAGCAGGTCACATCTGACAACTCAATGGCCAAATGTTTAAAGGCATTAAGCACTCATAAGGATACAGAGGGCACCAAATGGCATTTTCAGAAGTGACACTTATTACTTAGATTGCATTAAAATCCATGGGAATCAGGCAATGAAGTACTTCTCAGTGCTGCCCTGAGAAAACTCTGCAAGGTGCCTGTTTTTATCACCACCTGCCTCTTAAAAACCTGACTGTCAGTGACATCTCATCTTGGGTAAGGCTTAGCGACAGTGAGTAGCAGAGGTGGAAGAAGCCTGCTGCAGTGTTTGGGCCCTCCCAAATGCCTCCTTGTAGCACCTGTGCGTGGCTGTGTTTGCGTGCCTGCTGCCACAGAAAGGTGGATCACTTAGGGACGTGCCGTCAGAAAGGAAGGACGTGGCACACAGACCTCCTGAAAGGCATCATAGCAGAGAACAAAAAAAATCAGAACGTCAGCTCGGCTTCCTCTTCCCCTGAGCAGACGACGAGGAGAGAAGGACATGTTTAGTACCTTGTTCCTTAGATCACAGTAGCAAAAGTACAACCCAGCTCCAGGGCTAAATAAAGAAGGAAGACAAACTAAGACCTGCTACCAGCTGTAACGGAGAAAGGCCTGCTGTGTTCTCCAGGAGGATTATTAGTGTTACCGGTGGCTGGGGAGGCCCACATGAAATTGTAGGAATGGGAAGTAGAAAGTTAAACTTCCAACAAAGGTAACCAAAATAGGAAGAAATAGTACATTATTCTTTCACAAAATTCAGTCTCTTCAAAATCTTATTGCAAATATTATCTTGCAAAATAACCTAGCAATATCGTATAATATGAGCTAATTAGTGATACATAAGAGCGAGAACAGGACCCTGAAAGAGGAGCCTTAGAAAGCCTTCACCAACTGTGTTACAGACCGCAGTTTAAATGCAAAGCTGGTCAACGTTCAGATGCATGGTAGCAATCGGGCAGCCACCAAGAGAATTCATCAAGGAGCACTGAGGTGCCTGAAGCTGCAGAGCAGAATACTTGGGTGAAAACAAATGCCAGGATGTGAACAGAGGAGTTGAATTCAATGCAGTGTAAGGCCGGCGGGTCCTGTGGAGTAAAACCTGATGATGAGAAGTGGGGTCATAGGCAGATCAGCAAGTACATCATCCTGTCAAAGCCTGCAGGGGACAGCAGCTAAAGAAAAGCTGGAGCACAATCAGGAATCAGGCACCAATTTAGAGTTTGGATGCATGTGATACTAGGCTGTGGGTATGCATATGGGTCTAGGCTGGCACCAGATGCAGCAATATTACAGTAACCGGCCATAAGCAAGAAATGGAATGTCAGACAGATAGAGAACATACAGGGCTATGGAGATCTCTTCAGGATTTTTCAAGGGAAGAAAGCAACATTGTCATCTAGCAACACCAAATGGCATTACACGATGTCTTAATCCCTAGGACTGTGTGTTAGTACAAGTGTAATAGCACACAGAAGGTACTTGTGCTCCAGTAATGGAGAAGATGCAGAAGCCACCACTGTCAGTGCAAACATGGTGTTCAGACCCCTACTCTGCTCTCTGGGCTTGAGCTCATCCCTCTGCAGAGGCTGGCTTAGCTCAGGGTGCCTGCAATGGGCACGACTGGCTGGGGTAGCAGCACCTCTGCAAACACTGCCTTCCCCGAGGTGCACAGAGAGAGGCTCATCACAGCTAAGGAAGGAGGAGCACATGTCTTAACACTTCTGCAACTGTCTCTGCCGTCACGGTTGCACCCTGAGGTAGTTCACTCAGCTCTGGCTCTTCATGAGGTAAAACCAAAGCAGTTTGTCCCACCAGAAAAGGGTAGGGACCGGTCTGTTTTCTTGGAGGCAGCTTCTCTAGCTCAGAGCAGGTACACACTGGTGGCACAATGTGAAGGAGTTTGAACCAGCTGATTTCTCAATTACCTCTTGGGCGAGGCAGTTTCCAGGTCTCTGAGCCCAGCATCTGCCACAATCCCTAACCCCATTAACCAGCTCAAAATAACGAATGACACATCATTCTCCAGCTATCCCTAAATTTTTGGGTGGATTGGGGTTTTTTTCTGCAAATTGATGTTATCTCACTGACATGACAGGCAGGATTAATAAAGCCTTAGTCACAGAAGAGGAAAGAACGCTTACTTTTACAAATAGGAATAAGAGCTGCCTGGAACCTTCCTTGTTTGAGCAAGCAGGCAGAAAGTGAGGGGAAATAATGAGAAAAAGGAGATGTACTTGTCACTGCAACATCACGATTGAGCGTAGATGTCGGTGAGAGAGGAGACGGCTTGCTGCTTTTTATCAAAAGCTATGGAATCACAGAGCAATGTCTTCATATTTTGCTGCATGATGTCCTAATGATATTGTGTTAATATACAGCAAAGCAATATAGCTTAGCAATGCACTATCAAGACATGACACTGTAATAATTATGTGGTCTTCTTTGGAATGAGTTGACCTTGAAATCCATTAATTAAGTAGCAATGTGTGTCTTGGTTTAACTCGGTGCCTTGGTTTATTTCAGTGTTATTTGTAAGTGCACAAAATGTCCCTGTGTTTCTGTTCCCAAAATAAATCAATATTTACTATTTGTTAGATAACATTTGGAAACAGAAAAGCTGCACCGGAGGTCTGTGAACTGCTCAGAATCTTTGTTGTATGTAACAGCCTCTGTCTGAGCCTGGAATTTGTGCATAAACTTTGGATCCTACTTTGTGGAGCCATCCTGCATACAGATGTGCACGCACCATTTGGTTAGACTTAATAAAAAAGCTTTTGGCTCAAGTAAACCATTACAAGTCCCATCAGCCCAGCTTTGCCCTGTCTTTGCAGTAAAGATCTGTTGCTACAGGCCTTCGCATTACTTCAGGAGAAGTTTCCATCAGGATTCATTTTTGGCATAGATGAACGAGGACTTTGGTGAGACAACTCAAACGAGTTTGCCCGACATACTTTGGCTGAGCATTAAGCTTTGAAAAATACTTAACAATTACATTTAGAATTGCCTTTCAACATTAATAACTGGAAAAGATTTGCCCAGTTCTCTATGAGAGTGGGGGTTTATTTGCTGTAGTAAAAGTGAAGTGGACTCCTACTTTCTCCATTCAGAGGTACTCCTGTTTGGGATTGTGTTGTCACCTTTTTCTTAAGGAGAAGAATGTTCCTGATGAGAAAAACAATATGCAGAGATGAGACTGTGTTTTGGAAATGAATAATATCTTCTTCTCCATAGATCCATTACCATTAACCAAAAGAGTACAGATTTTAGAATGAGCTTTTGGAGGGCGAAAGGTTACCTTTACCAAAGGATATACTATTGCAGAGATGTACATGTTGAGCTGATTTTACAAAGCAGTCACATAGCTTTGCGTTCTAAAACTTTTAAGATCTGCACACAAGGTACAACTAAATTTCTCTGACAGGTACATGGAAATGCTGTTAATAACCTAATATCCCTTGTGCTAGAAATGTATTTTTAGAATTTGTAAGTCTAAGAGATGTCTTTTTTTAAATGCAGTATCATGAAGTTACAAAGTCTGGGAATTGATAAAAGATGTGATTTTTTTTTTTTTCCACTGTGCCTTCACCAAGTAGCATTTTAGGAAAAGGTGGGCTTCCTCTTAATCCTTGTATGTTCGTCTCTCTGCATTTTCAGGATTCCTCTTCGATTGGAACAGCCACGGTGGCTAGTCCCAGGACAAGTGCAATAATTGGAGATCAGGGAACACCACCGAAGGTCCAGCTCCCCCTCAATATGTAAGCAGCACATCTCAGTCACTGCGTACTCTGTGTCTTCCATCTTGTGTGCGGGTGTTTGAAATCTGAAAGCCTGAATCTCAGCTCAGGAGCATTCTAAGAGAGAGATCGCAATTTTCATACATGACCCTGCCTCTGCTGAAATTGAAAAACGAGTAGAGAAAGGCAAGACTTCCCCCTTTCTCTGTGAGCCCTTTTAGACTCCTGTTGTATTTATTACAGCTCTATGAATCACTGTGAAGCAAATGGAATGTGTCTCAGCTACAGAAAATCTTCTTCCTTCATTTAAAGCTTTTAAAAAGGTGTAGTCCCATGCAATCAAACACCTGATACATTCAGCATTAACCAGAAAAAATTACCCAATCACATTTTTTTTTACTGCCATAAACAAAGGCAGTGAATGAACTTCTAAAGTGCAAGGGTATCATGGGCATATGAGCTTATTGAATAGTGTGTGGAATAACAGAAGGTTGACTAGATACAGAACAAAAAGGGTAGACTTCATCATAATAAATCTCCTCTAGTCTGGTTGTTTATCTGGTACCTATCTTGTTAAACTACTGAACCCTTTCCTCTCATCACATATACCTTGTGAGAGCGGTGGAACTATACACACACACACACATACACATACCAGTACTTTAGGGATTTATCATATGGCTAAAACAAGGTCTGAATTTACAAAAAAAAATCCTAAAATAACATAGCAAATCTGCTTTAAAGAGAATAGGGGAGTTGGAACAGAACCAAAGCAAATTTGTTCTTGGCTACTAAGGTGAGATCTTCATCCCTGAGGGGTACCACACATCACTGACTACCCCACAGAGACAACTCAGCATTGACCTGTGGTCAGCCTGCGCACCTTGTGTGGCACATAGTGGGGCACAAATTTATCTCAAGCATTGCTCAGACTAGGAAGCAGTAATAGGCAGTATTTTCAGCATTTTGTTGCTGAATCAGGACATTTTCCAGCTCCCTGGCAATGCCCCTGCCTCTGTGCTTCAGCAAGCCTTCTCTTCTCCCTCCCATGCTTCTCCTGTCGTCTCCCCCGTGAAGCAGCCTCGTAATGCGGTCTGTCATGTTGCATTTGAGAGCCAAGTTCCAGTCAAAAAGGAAGCTTTATCTGAAAACTGTAGCAGAACTGGGGAGGTACAACCCTAGACAGAGCCCTGAGTCTTCTACATTATATGTAGGGTCACAGGCAGCTCCCTGAGGCCAAGAACATGAACTACCTTCCACTTAGGCCTTTTTTTAGGGCAATTTTTACAAAGGTTTTGGCTTCCCCTAGGTCCTGCTCCTTAACCCTTAGCCTCACTCTTTCACGTAGCCCAGAATAACTTGCCATTACATTTTGCAAGATTTCAGGTTGTTGTTTTAACACTTTTTTTTTTTT
>NW_010247867.1:0-15367 GCF_000690775.1 Eurypyga helias
TCCATGTCACCGACAAAGATGTCAGAATTTGATATTAAATTACTTAATCCACATTTCATCCGGCATTGGTTGGATTTCATGCTGGCCCTGACCAGTCTTAAAAACCAAACTCTACTCCAACAAATACCAAAAAGTAAACAGGTGTGTAGAAAATGGAGTGGGTCTTCTTGAAGTGATCCTTTATTTTGCTTGACAGGGGACGTCCATAGGTAAATGTCCAAAAAACAAGCTGTTCAAAGGGTATATTGAATTGGAGCTACAGTTGCGAGAGTTTGATCGCTGCCGAAAGCTGTATGAAAAATTCCTGGAGTTTGCACCGGAAAACTGTACGTCATGGATTAAGTTTGCTGAACTGGAGACCATTCTTGGCGACATCGACAGAGCCCGTGCGATATACGAGTTGGCCATTGGCCAGCCCCGGCTAGACATGCCAGAGGTAAGGGCGCAGGTCAGCTTTACTCTTGGCACAATTTTCAGGTACTTATTACGCAGTGGGACTAATTACGATGTGAATAATCTCTCAGCTTGGGCACAGCTGCTTACCAGAGTGGCTGAGCCTGCGTCTCATTAATGTAGCATCTGTGTCTTGGCAGTGTGTGCTGGGCCTGTAAAACCCACGGTAAAATGTGGAGGGAGAAACATGCTCACAGTAGCAAGCGAAACGGGTGGTGTGCACAGGATGGGGTGTTGCTTAGTGCAGTCCTGACTGGTCCAGTCAGTAAATACCCAGATCTCCAAAACCTCAGGGAAGCTTCCTGTTTATCCGGGCTTCTGCCCTGTTATCTTAGTGTGCTGTGAACATTCCTTTCTGCAGGTTCTTTGGAAATCCTACATCGACTTTGAAATTGAGCAGGAGGAGTTTGAGAAAACCAGAAACCTGTACCGCAGGTTGCTCCAGCGGACACAGCACGTGAAGGTATGTGGGGATACCCACAGTACAGAATTGGTCTTCAGTCTGCTCCGGGGCGGACGGAAACCTTGGCTGCTTGGATTGTCTGACTTCTCCAAATCAGCAGTGCTCAGTACCATGCCTGTGCCATGAAAAAGGGACATTTCAGAATGACATGTAACAGCAATGACATGTAACAGCGGGCGTATCTTGCACGGGAGAAGGCTTTGCAGGAGGTTTCCTGATCTATTGAACTCCATAGCAGAGGTTTGAGCTCGGGTTTGGTTTGCTTTCACCACAGGTCTGGATCAGCTTTGCGCAGTTTGAGCTGTCCGCGAGGAGGGAGGGGAGTCTGTCGCGCTGCCGGCAGATTTACGAAGAGGCTAATAAGGCGATGCGAAGCTGTGAGGAGAAAGAAGAGAGAGTCATGCTTCTGGAATCCTGGAGAAACTTCGAAGGGGAGTTTGGAACCGACACCACGAAGGAGAGGATAGATAAGCTTATGCCTGAGAAAATAAAGAAGAGGAGGAAACTGCAGGCTGAAGATGGGGTAAGAGGAACAGCGATGCAGGTAGTTACTGTGAACCCTTGGGGGCTGGTACACACAGCAGTCGGCCATGGTGGAGGCTGTTCATTCATAGCGGTTGTACTGCAGGAGCTGGGGAAGGCATGTTGACCTGAACCCTGTGCTGCCACGCTCCTTGCTCTTCAAGCGGGCTGGGAGGGGCAGCAGATCCTGGGGAAATACTTGGGCCAAACACTCCTACCATGGACAAACCCAGCCAGCTCCAGGTAGCACTGCAGAGCTGTCCCACACCTGCTGTGCTCCCTTTCTCAGCGGCTGTGGGTGGGCTGAGGAACACCAATGTTACCGTTGTTGTCTCGCTGCTCCGCTTGTTAACAGCACCTTCTTGTTAACAGCACCTTCTTCGGATGGTGAACGTTGACATGCAAATTAAGCTTGCTTGGTGGTGTGTTTTTTTTTGGTTTTTTTTTTTTTTCCCTAGTCTGATGCCGGCTGGGAGGAATACTATGATTATATTTTCCCAGAAGATACTGCCAATCAGCCTAATCTCAAACTGCTTGCTATGGCTAAACTCTGGAAGAAACAGCAGCAGGAGAGTGAAGCTGCAGAAGCAGATCCAGACAAAGACATTGATGAAAGCCAGTCTTAACGCAGCAATGGCCCTGCCTTGTTTCGTGAGTACTGTACAGGATTTTCTTTGGTGACAAATAAATGTATTTGAAGAGTTTTGCTATTACTGGCTGGAGATGGTTTTTGTTTGAACAAAAGCACTGTGCTGGAGCTGATTCCCTTTAATGGTCCTTGATGTCCAGCAGTTAAAGGGAAAGGTGCAGGGCCAGTGCAGGAGTCTGCAGCTCTCACCAGCGCTCTGAGAGCTGAGGAGCTGGGCGGCAGCACCAGACCTACGGTTCTGAGGCTCCTACAAACCCTGCTCGAGTGTATTAACATGCCAGGGCAGCAGATCTGCTTGCTTTAATGGGACATCTCTAACCATTCCTGACTGATCTTTCCAGTAATCCTGTAACATACGCATTGATCATGAAGATAGTTGGAAACACTAAGTCCTACTGACTGCAACCTGTTGAACTTGCCATCAAAGTAAGCCTTTATTCCCAAAAACTGTTTGGGAGGGACAATAATAGAAGGTAAATACACTGGAACTAGCCCCTAGAAGACAAATTAATGCCACACCTAGTCTGTGTTTTAGCTGTCCTGGCAGTGTATTTGGCAGTAAATACATTGGAAAGTGCAGCAGAAGCAGCCTGCCCTTGCAGTGGGGAAGGCAGTGATCATTGCCCCAGGGCTGGGGCCCTACACACTGCATGGTCCTCAGGCCTTCAGTGCCTCCATCACCCTCATCATCCTCCCTGGCTGACGCTGTTGGGCTGCTGTCATGCCAGTGTGGGGAAGGGTGGCTGTGCAGGGGACACCCGCACAGGTCAAGAGGGATCTGTGGCCCCTGGGGGTGGGCAAGGTATGGGGGACCCCAGGTGCTTGTCTCCTTGATCCCACCAGCGAGGGAAGTGCTTCAGGAGGAGTGGAGGGGACTGCAGGTGGGAGCCTGATTGTGCAGCTGGAGCCTATGAGAGCGATTGGGAGAACTGGATCCACCTGGCCAAGAAGACATGGGGTGGCCAATCTGGAGAAAAGGCTTTAAATTGGGAGTGAGGGGGTGGGCCAGTGGGATAGGGTGCTGTGGATGAGGGACCTGGGATAGATAGGAGGATGCCTGCACTGAGGCTGTGCCTGTGAGCAGAGGGATGCCAGGAGGGCTGTGCTATGGGGAAGCTTTTGCTGTTTTTTTGGGAAATCTGCAGGAATGAGAGTGTGTTTGGAGTGCCCGGGCCCAGTCCTGTTTGCGCAGTACCCTGCTTTATCTGGTAAGTCCTTCCAGCTCTCATTTGTCTTGTGTTTGTTCATCTTCCTTTGGCTGGCAAGAAAGAATTACTGCTGGGGGCTGTCCTTGATCACTTGCTCACCATTGTTCTGAGTGAAAAAGCCAGATACTTGGATTTTCAGGCCAAATATGTAAGTTGATGCAGTTTACACCTATTTCAAAGCTCAATTGGCATGTGGTTTATTGTCACAGCAGCAGTGCAGCTGGTGGCTGTGACACCGCTGTGTGCTGGTACCAGTCACTCTTCCTACATCCTAAAATCCCACGTGGTAGAGCAGCGCTGCTTCATCAGGACAACTGGGATGAGCGTATTGACAGGATAAAAATCCAACTTATCGAAGCTTACAGTGACTCATACCTTCTGGGCTTTAATTTTGACAGCGCTGTGGTGGTTTGGGGAGTGGGGTTGTGGTGCTGTTTGGTTGGGTTTTGTATCAGGCACCAGAGATGCAATCCCGGCAAGGGTGCACCGAGCTCCCTGCGCAGGGAATATGGGTATCTTGTATGTCCCAGGGCTTCCGCACATCTGGAGCATCCTGCAAAGCATATTTGTGGACGAGGTGTCTCTTCTGCAGCAGTTTTTTCCTTGAAACTGTGGTTTGCTGCATTCCAGCAGAAAACGAGGGCGTGAGTGTTAAAACGGGAGAGAGGGTGCATGGAGCAGGGGCGGACAAAAATGGAATCTGCTGCCGTGACAGTGGATTTATGCCGAGCTGCCTGCTGGCAGCTGTGGCAGTGTTCGCTTAGAGACAGAAGTAGACATTGAATGAGGAACATGGCTAAAAATAGGAGTGAGCTGATGCTCACACTAATGTAACAGCCAGAGCATTGGGTATTTCTGATCGCTGGGGCTGGTGTGCAGCTTCCCTTTGCTCCTCAATGTCTGAAAAAATCCTGGAGGAACACTGACAGGTGAAATATGAATTTCCTTCTGCTGAAGCTGTCAGAATGAAGCAGTAGGGGAGGGTTGGGGATGAATGTCATGGGACTGTGCTTGGCACAGGAATCCTAACGTGCCTTTTGGGGGATTCTTGTTTCTCCCCTAGGTTTTTGAGGCTAAAGATGTATTTCCATGAAGCACAGGGTCTGCTGGCACCGGCTGCACATCACAAGTCCCTGTTTATGGTCCTTGGCTCCATCTCCCTAGTGCAGATGTTTCAAAAACAGGGAGGCCCATCCCAGCCTTCCCCTGCCACCCATCCCTGTGTTTGTGGGGTGGCAAACCCTTCAACATCCTTGTCTCCCCACTCTGCCTGTCCCAGGGCTCTCCTATATTTTCCTGCTCTGAACTGAGGTCTTTGAGATCTGGATTTGTTTAAGCTCTGAAACACCCACAGTGAGTGATCTGGACCGACATGCTGGTTTCTCAGATCACAGTCACGTTGTGGGTTGACTGTACCTATCCAAGCAGCGGCCTTAGGATGTTCTCAATGCACAGACCCCATGTTTGTATGAATGCCTTGCTTAGGGCGGGTTTTGATGTCTCCTGAGGCTTGATTCCATGTAAGGTGGTGGAACAATGTGAAATGTGCGGGCTGCGGTGCCAAGCCTGCGGTATCACAACGGTTCAGCTGCAGTGGGCTGCCTGGCACCGGCATCTGCCTTGTCAGGCTCCTTCCTGTTCTCTTGAGGCTTTGGTGAGGGTTCCTGCATTTTTTATGTTGGGGGGTGGTCTGATGTGGCCGCAGGTCCATAACCAGCCTTGCTGGACTCCAGGCGGCCCTCTCGGAGGTGATGGAGATGCCGCAAGCTGGGACATGCCCGGGCGCCTCACAGCAGCCTTGCCTGCGTCCGATCTGGATCCCAGGTGTCCCCTTGGTAGTCGGGTGTAGGAATGAGAGAGGACAGGAAAAGGGGCTCTCTTAAATGGACATGGATTTCTGCCATTTTCCTCAGAAAATGAAAGGCACTGGTGCAGCAGAGGCTTTGTGCCAGCCAGCCTGTGCTCCCTAAGAGCCCTTGGCCAGACTTACCCTCCTCAGCACAGAATTTAATTGTTTTTCAACAATTTCAGTATTAATAATTTCAGTATTAATCCTTCACGCAGTTCGGAAGCAGGGGTAACAAGCTTATCAAGGCTCAGTTTTTGAGTACCTACAGTGACAGCCTCCTCTCCCATCACGCTTGTCACTGCTGAGGTGAGGTTGAAGGTGGGCTGCCAGCATCTCTGCAGGCCTTGGAGTAGATCTCGGTTTAACGAGTAGGAAATGGGATCTGGCAGGAATTCCCTTAAGAGATGCCTACTGAGAAACATCCCACCCGTGGGACATGGCAGCGCTCAGCACGTGCCTCAGTTCCTCTCCCTCTCCTGTGCTAACGGCAATTTTTGGGCGGCAGGGATTGTTATTTCTCTGCAAGCAAAGCCACCTGCAGTACCTGCTGCATTGGGCATGCCTGTGGTTAATCTGGGGAGAGAGAACCTGCTCCCCAGCTGCGCAGAATGAAGGGGAATTTGGGTGGAACTGAGGCCATCTCTGCGTCTTCCTGAACTCTCATGGATGTTGACTCCAGAAGTGGGAAAACCAACTTGCATCTTTGGAGGGATGCAGGAAGCTCAGAGCTGGCCAACACTCTGTTGGCATGTTGTGGCAATGTGTTTCTTGTCAACACGTGATGCTGCTTTCCCTTAGGGATCATAAACCTCCTTTTTCTAAGTGTTATTTATGTTTTTATCTGCACAGAAGCCGGCTTCGCTAGTAGGTGCTGCTTGCAGCACCGTTCACGCTGGCTGTGGGGATGCTGCCGTGCTTTTACCTTCCCTGGGCTCCTTCATGTCTGAGAGGGTTTGAGGTGCGGTGAGTAAAAGCGAACATGCTATTCCAGGTCTCCTGTGTTTGCCCAGTGACCTTTTAAATGGCCCTTTATCCTGCAGCACCGGGGAGCGCTGTGATTTGTTTTCCTTTGTCCCCGTCTGGGACAGAAGCCAGGGAAACCAGCTCTTTTTCCATACCTGAATTTGGTGCAGGTTGAGCCAATACCTGATTTTCTACATGACTTCCCAAAGTGTTTTTTGTGTCACTGTTGGGCAACACTCTCCAGTGAGCATCAAAGACCATTTTTAAACATGTTCTTTGTTATTATTCTCTGACTTCAGTTTTAACTTTTTGCAACCTGCTAAGGTGTAACGTGGTGGTACGAAATCCTGGAGAGAGGACCATCTGTGGAAAAAGAGCTACACAGGGCGATGATGATGGGGATGCAACATGTCCCGTTCCATCTCTAGGAAGCTGTCAAGGATGGAGAAAAGCTCCTCATTCAAATCCTGGCATGATGAAATGGGCTGTTACACTTTCCCATGCCACACTGAGTGCACTAAAACCCCGCCCAGGAAACGTGCAGCCGAAGGTGGCTTTGTGGGACCAAGTTCCTGAGAGCCCGTGTTCCTTTCAAAATCACTTCAAATGCTGCGGTTTTTTTAAACTAACCCAAATCCGTTTTTCTGTCGGCCCCTCAGACACTCAAGTACACAAACTGGCAGGCTATTGTGCTGCTGAAGCGAAATTTTGGGCAGAATCCTCTCTGAGTAGGTTTTATCCCTTGGTCCCATCATTAATTTGAAAAACCCAAGCCCGGTGGGTAGTTTCCATCCCCATCTGCAGCCTGTGCTTGGATTCGCTGCTGTCTAATAATGAATAAATCCTCTGCTACCTTTCCCTTGGAGGAGGGTATCTCTCTTCTTGTTGTCCCAGGAAGTTGTTATCTCTGGTAGTCCTGTGTTCCGTTGGAAGTGGCCAGTGGAAAACTGGTGGGGGAGGATGGAGGGGTGCGGGAGCACATTAGCTGCATGAGCCCACCCCGCTCAGAAAGCGGAGCGACAGACACAGGATTGTTCCCCTCAAAGGGCAAGGCAGTGATTTTGAAAGTGGGAGTGTGTGTTTAATTCTGATATGGAAAATATGGAAAAAAATTAAATGGGAGGGTGGGTTGTACAAGGTGGATGGCTTTTTGGGCAGAGGGGGAGTAGCGTGGTACCCCTGGTTGGACAGGCTCCCTTCTGAGCAGAGGGTGAAGGGCTGTTGCCGTGTGGTCCCAGCAGCAGCAGGAGGAGCAGGGTCGGGCAGAGATCCTGGAATTTCTGGTATTTTTTCAGACATTTTTGGTATTTTTAGTACTATCTTAATGTGGCTCTAATGGCCCTTCCAGCCCGCTCCTGCAGGGCACTGTGCAAGCTGGTGCTCACAGCACCCCGGCATCACGGGATGTACCAGTGCTTGGCCTCTCCTCCTCCGCCAAAGAAGGGGCGTGCTGGGAATGACCAGGGAAGCTGGGGAGCTCTGTGTGCAATCCATGACACACACTGAGAATATGCAAAACTATTTTTCTCTTTGCCTTTTGGGAATAACTATGAAAGCTTTGGGTGTGTCATATGAAGATGCCTATAACTGTGTACTATATAAACATGTAATTAATACTAAATATATCATTAATATACTTAAAGTGTGATAATGTCCAGTCTAGTAATAACATATGTTTTTGGCAAATCGACTACAGATCTGGACATGTGTTGCATCGTTTAGAGATGCCCTGATGGGCCAGCTCTCAGCCATTCCCTTACCCAGAGGGCACTGGAGCATGTGAGCTTCTCCTGAGTATTTAACAAAGGCACCTTGTTCTTCCTTTACCTCACTGTATAGAAGGATAGCTTTGCAGATCGCAGCCAAGGGGGTAACTGAGATCTGCCTCGGAAACACCAGCTTAGCATGGGAACAGAGAGGTATGAATTGATCGTTTTAATCAAACACTGCTTAAAATCTGCTTCCTGAATTTGGTTTTAAGGACTCGGATGTGGTCCCAGGATCATCACCTCCTGGTTTTGACGGAAATCCTTGCTCCATGCGCTCTGCGTGCCCATCCAGGGTTGGGATGGGGTGACCTGTACAGGACCCTTGTTTCCGTAACCACTTCAGACGGTGCGCACGTGCCCTTGTTTTGGGTGGCACAGGAGCGTCCCACTAAAACGGGTCCCACTCCCAGCCCACCCACTCCAGTGGGCTCATCCCCCTCCCCAGTGGTGGGAGATGATGGTGCTGATGGCCAACCATGGCCCCTGGTACCCACCCAAAAAGTATCGTGCCACACAGCATGCCTCGTACTGCCCCAGACTTGCTTTAGCCCTGCAGCTACACTCACTAGGGGAGGGCAGGGGAGATGTTTCTATCAGACACTGGACCCCTGCAGCAGCACCCATTCAGCCTGGGGCTTGGCAGGCAGACCCTAAACCTCTGGAGCACTGTTCCTTGTGGTGTTTTGGCCCTTGGCTCTGGAGGGGGGGAGGTATCCTTCTGCCATCTCTTACACAAGTGCTTCGTGCCCTGTGGTTGGACTCCTCCGTCTTCTCGGACTTGTGTTTTGGAATAGGCGTTGGACTATCTGTGACCTTTTGTTTTATGTCTGTTTACTTCACTCCCACAGAGCTCCAGGATGAAATGTTTAAGTTACCAAACCCCAGTGTCCCCCTGCCCCCCTGGCCTGTGCCTGGATTTATCACCAGTCCCTATGGAAAAGAAACGCTCCTGCTGGCATAGCTTCTGGCAGGGGAGAGGAGAGGAGGATGCCTCCAGATAAATGCCCCTCTGCCGCCCTGGGGTTGTGTGGGAGCTGCCAGCAAGGTTGCGGAGCTTGGAGACAGGGTGAGAGGGGAGACAGGGCGTCCCTGGGGACGAAGGGGTTCTGCCACTCGCCCCCCATGCAATCCTTGAGGGACTCCTGCAGCTCTATCCCGAGGTCTTCAGGCCAACTTCAGCTGAGTGTGATGGGCTCTTGGGATACGAAATGCCTTGAAATCTTGCAGAAATTGGATTTCTGGGTAGAAGAGGGAATGCTGAGCAACAGTTTCATGTAGTGGAAAGACAGTCAGGTCAGCTTCCCATTTGGCAAAGGAGGAACCACAAGGAAGGCGATGGGAAGACAGGATGCATTTCTTCTCGAACAGCTATTTAAAAACAGTCCCATTCATGGAATGGCATGTTTAGAAGAGGGCTGATGCCATCACTGAGTGAGGGGTAAATAGGTTTTGCGCTCTGGAGCTGCATGTGTGGCACAACTTGAACTCTGTCAGTGCCCTGAAGGGCCCACCAGTTCAGCACCTCGCCTTTACATCAGGCTCTGGCAATTACTGAAGTTCACAGGGTTTTTGTTTTTTAGAGAACGTATTTTTCAGTTCCTAACTTAATTCTGCACGTTATCTTTCTTCAAGTTGCCCTTTTACCTGTTTTTTTGTTTGTTTGTTTGCTTTTTTTTTTAATTTTTTTTACAAAAGTATTCTCTTTGTGAGGGATTTATGATGTTTGTGCTTTCATTCTACTTCTGGAGATACCATCAGCCAATAACCCGCTGCTCTTGAAAGAAGATAAACACTTGTCTGTGCTTGTAAGCTCTGTTTTATTAATAGGTAGTTTATCTGCTGCTATGAGAGCTGAAAGGCAAGACAAAGCCGACGACCACATACTGAAAATGCCCTTCCTTGGTCCCAGCCCAGCACTGTACGAGAAGCCACTGACTGGGGTGGTTTTGCTGGTGTAGAGCAGGGCTTGGGTGAATCGTGGAATGGTTTGGGTGGGAATGTTAAAGCCCACCCAGTCCCACCCCCTGCCATGGGCAGGGACACCTTCCACTAGACTAGGTTGCTCAAAACCTCATCCAGCCTGGCCTTGAACACTTCCAGGGATGGGGCATCCACAGCTTCTCTGGGCAACCTGTTCCCATACAGCCTAGAAGAGAAGGTGACATGATGTGCTTCTCCCTGGATGGGGTGGGTGGGCTTCTCCCATGAGGGTCCCCAAAAAGCTTTTGGGCATGGTGGGCAGCTCTGCCAAGGCTGCGGGCTCCCCTGGAGCCACCCCAAACCTGGCTTTGCATGACCTGGACCTTTGGTGCCGGGCAGGGTGGTGCTTGGATATGGGCTGGGGTCTCTCCCGGAGCTATGCAGCCAGCAAAGCTGCTTGGGGATGGGTGTGTTGCTGCTCGTCTCTTCAGTTTGACTTCAGTAGGGTAACACAGAGGCCACTTTGCCGAAACCTCTGAGCTCATGATGGGCTCAAGGGGTGCCCATGCTGCAAAGCTTGCCCCGGCTGGGCTTGTGGCTCCCCCTGTGGCAAGGGGCTGTGTCCACATCCCGTCATATAACTGGGATCACAACTGTAACCTGGAGTAGCACGATCATGGTCTCCCTTCCCCAGTGGAAATACCAGTAAGAGAGACGTTTGCATGACCAGAAATTACCAGAAATGCCTTCAAACCTCCCCAGAAGTTATTGATAAAGTAAAAAACCAAAACTGTCACTTATCAGCAGGTGGCTACCCTTGCTGACAGGGAGCTGGTGACTAAAGCATTGGAGGTCAGAACACGTTGGAATTACAACTGTATAAATGAACAAGCTGTAAACAGCGTGTGGCTTGTGCTTCTGTTGCCTTAAATAGTAAAGGTATTTTGTTTTGGAACTGCTTTCCCTTCACCTCCAAACTCTGTTCTGTATCCTTCAGTGCTGTCTCACCCCCTCCGATAGTGTGGCATCCGTCAGGCACGCTCCCGGTCTTCCTCTCTGGACCCTCAGAGTCCTCAGCCCCCAAATCGTAAGCAGTGGTAGCCCTGTCCTTGGGATGTGGATGCTCTGCATCCAGGAGGATAGCCTGCATCCATAAGGGTGCTCTGCAGGTTAGAGCGCTCGCACCCCAGTCTGTGGGAACAGAGCCAGTGCCCAGGGAATCGTGCGGCTCGCTGTGGTATGGGCAAGGGACTGGGAAAGGTGCGGGTTCCCTGGATTGAATTCCCTGTTTATTTGAGAGTGTTTTAGTCTCTCTCCTCCTTCAACCTCATCCATCACCAGCAAAGATGGAGCTTGGTGTGCAGGGGGTGCTTAGGGCTCTGTCCTCCTGCCTAAGGCTGGGTTACACCCAATCTTCGTGCCTGGGAGCTTATGGACCAGCTGGAGAAGCTGTCCAGGTAAAAAAAGCTGTCCAGCAAAAGCCAGGGCTCACCTCATGCTGAAGTGCATCATCCACGTAACTCCCTTACGCCAGTGAGCGTGATGTTGAAGTGTCCTGGTTATGTGCGGCTGTAACTGGTAACCTCATCTTTACAGCTCCTCGGTGATGGTGTCATCAGTGCTGTGCCTAAATAACCCAAATGGGACTTGGCGTATCCTTGTGCTACAGTCATAAATAAACATCTTTCACAATTAGTCCAGAAAACAAATGTCCTCGTATGATAAAACTTGTGTAGAGAGAGGGAATATCCCAGCGACTTGTAAAACCTTAGAAAACCACTGCCACAGTTTAAATTGTTGTTGTAAACTGAACAGGTCCTACTTAATAGCCAGTAAATGACTTGAAAGTACGAAGCAGAGTAGTATTTTACATCACCAGTATCTGCTGATGGCTGGGCCGCTCCTGCAGGAAATATTTGTGCATGTGTTAGAATTTTTTGGACACGGGAGCGAAATCAGAGGAAAAGGAGCAGCTGACACTTTACTGAGCTGTCAGAGCACCTTTCCCATAAGTCTGTTGCACAGTGGTTTGCTTGAAAGGCAAAAAAAAGCCACGGATTAGAAACTGCATAAGAAATAGGAAATATAAAGGCATAAAATGGCAAAGGGCCGGCGTAAGCATGCTGGCACACCGTTCACAGTTGGTAACAGTGACTGCCTGTCTCTGGGGTAGGAGTAGGGGCTTAGCAGCAGGACTGCAGGATTCACGCTGACAGTGATTTTGTCTTTAATAGAAAGCAAAAAATTGTAAGCTGTTTCATGGGAATGTGAGCAAATTGGCTGAATGTGCGGTATCTGTACGGACAAATTCAGTAAAACCTAGGGAAATGTGGGAATTAACGTGTGATAGTCTTTCCAAGAGTGGGTAGACGTGGTGTTTCTTTTTGCTCTTGGTTATGATATAGAAAACAAAGGGGTTGGGCTCCTTGGCTGCTGGTAGGGATGCTCTGCCAGGCCATGGATACGATAAGCACATTTATCCCTGGGTAAATTCTGTCTTGGTGCTTCCCTATTTTGCTTTTTTCCTTCCCGTACCAGCTTAAGCCCATCTGCTGCTAGTGTTCCTGGCTAACCCAGGGAGGGTCGATGGATGATGAGGGCCCCCACTGAAGCGGGGGAGAGCAGGTTGCCCAAAGCAGCCAAGTGTTGCGTTAGGATTCAAGCAGACTCCTGATCCCATGGGTGATGCCCTATTTTTGGAAAGCAGCCCTCTGCTGTGGGAACAGTTATGAACATTGCTGGGAGCACCATCCGAGAGTGTGGGTCTTGCTGTCCATCATGGAACTACAGATGTGCAGTACCGATGCTCTGGGGACGGAATCTGGGAGTTGAGGCTGATGCTAAGGCTGTAGCAAGTTTCCCTATCTCCATGAAGCCTGGCGTAGTGCTGAGATAAGGATCCCTACGCCCAGGATGCTTTTTGCTCTCCCTGTCCAAGGGAAGCCTGGGGTGATGGAATTTACCTGTTTGGCAAGGAATCTGTACCCAGCGAGAGGCGGCCAGATAGAAATGGAGTGGGGAGAGGGAAGTGCTTGGGGAAATGACACGGTGACATCTGAAAAAATAAAGACCCTTTGAGAATGTTATGGGTAATTATGGGATTCAAATTGGAAATGGTCCGTGCATTTTTAATACCTCCACCAAGAGAAGGATTATGGCTGCGTTAATGTTTAATGCACGCACAGTAATAGAAGGCTGAGCTGATCACCATGGGCCCGTTTGTTCCATTACTGTCCAGAAGGAAATAAATGAAATTCTATTTTAGACCGTATTTTTTGGATCCAGATGGCGCAGAGGGAGAGATGAGACGAATGAAAGCATGGGGAGAGCTCTGTCCTCGACAGTGCCCTTGGCTGTCCTGGGAAGCCGGCGTAGGTGCACACGTTGGGTGGGATACAAGGGACAGCGCGATGGCCCTTGGAAGGGTCACTGGTTTGGAGAGAGGATCTGATCAAGTCAGAGATTCAACTGGCTTGTATCGTAAGCAGCAGGAGGATTTTGATTATAGAAAATTAGTTTAATTCCAGATATCTGTCACACTTAAAAAATTCTCATAACACTGCGGCCAAGATTCTTCTCTCCTGAATATGAAGAAACTCCAAATCTAATATTGTGACTTTTCAAACACTTTTCAGTTAAAACCTTATAAGATGATGTAGCTGAAGGGCATTTCAGCCCCGCAGAGGTGCCTCAGCTTGAACTGCTACATTAGGGCAGCACGGGCCCGAAGCAGTGTCTCCAGTTGCAGGCGGAGGTGACACCTGTGCAGCATCCCCTCCTCCTGGTCCATGGATGCGCGGAGGACCTGTGGAGCCAGGCGGGAGCGCCCAGGGTGGTAGCTGCCTGGGTCCCTTCTAAGCCGCAGGTGCCATGCTTATTTCTCCTCCTTCACTGCACAGCTTTTTAACTTGCTCTTGTTGGTGCATGCTTACACTTACTTTATGCCCCTTATATGGAAATGGCATACTTGCATATACTCGTTACACACAGAACATACTTATTTTACACTTATTGATAGCTTTTACCAGTGCTGGTTCAGGCTTCCAAAGGGGCTGTGGTTTTCTTCTGACCTCCCGTGGGCTTTCTGCGCTCTGGCTTTGCAGTCGAGGATGTTGATGGGCTGAATCAGCGCTGTCTGACTGGATTGTTAATGCAAATATTAAGCACAGCGTTTTCGGCCACTTTGCAGCTCCCTGCAGTGCCGACCTTGCTGCTGTTCCTTACTCTCTGATCCCAGCAATTACTCTTCTCTGTTCCTCCAAGCCAGAGCTTCTCTTATCTTCCCTGGTGTGGTTTAGTCTTTTGACCCCCTGTCAAAAGTTGGGCTGGGAGGCGTTTGCCTTGCTTAAACCGATTATGGTCCAGAAAATAAACCTGGAGGCCCCATCAAATGATCTGATACTGACCTCCTGCTCTGTCCTAGAGGAGAAAAAAGCTTGCATTGTGATTTTCCTAGCTGGTGTGTTTAAATGCTTGTCTCAGTGGGATGGGTCTGGGTAGTAACGTTAATGTAACGCACCCAAGATGCAGCCTGTGCAGAAGCAAACCACCAAACCCCTGAGCCCAGTCAGTACCGATGAATGCTGCCCCCATCATCAAGAGTGCAGAGCATATTTGGGTGGAACTAATACTCAAATGATAGAGGTTTTGAGAGGAGGCGTTTTATTCATAGAATCACAGAAAGGTCTGGGTTGGAAGGGACCCTAAAGCCCACCCAGTCCCCCCCCCTGCCACGGGCAGGGACACCTTCCACCAGACCAGGTTGCTCCAAGCCTCATCCAGCCTGGCCTTGGACACTCCCAGGGATGGGGCATCCACAGCTTCTCTGGGCAACCTGTCCCAGTGCCTCCCCACCCTCTCCGGGAAGAACTTCTTCCTGATGTCCAGTCTAAATCTCCCTCATTTCAGTTTAAACCCGTTACCCCTTCTGCAAGGACTAGGGGGGCTAGGGGGCCAAGCCAGACACCATGTGTGCCGAATACCTCCGAGGAGGTGAGGAAGCGTATGCCAGAAAAGAAACGTCCCTAGCTGTGCAGTCATCTGTTTTTTAATTGCTCTGCGTTGGAGGATGGAAAACCTGGTTTGGAATTATTGGGGAGGGTTAGCGATGCTTTGCTCACCTTCTGCACTTGTTTTTTTTCCCCTTCTTATTTTATAATGTATTTCTTTAGGTAAAATACATTATGAAATATGTACACCTTGACAATTGCTCAAATTATTTTTTTTTTTTTAAATTCCATTATAATTACCTAATGCTTTTTAAGTAAATGTACTAATTTTCTTTTGGATTCTGGGAATTTTGGAGATACAGGATTATGCTTCTCAGTCTTCAGGGACCAAGATGGGTTTTTTCCCCTCAACCTCCTGCCTTCACAGCAATCTCTTGGCTGAGTTAACCTCAGGAGGTCCAAGAAAGATGCCATTTCGGAGTTGGTTGGTTCATCTGCAGCCGTGTCTGTCTGCAAAAGACCTTTTAAACCACCCAAACCCTACAGGACTCGTGCCGTGTCCGTTCCTCACTGGAGCAGCAAAGCAGTCCTGCCTGTCTGTATGTGCTGGATTCAGCCAGGA
>NW_010247868.1:0-6380 GCF_000690775.1 Eurypyga helias
GCTGTACAGGGGGCAGGCGGAATTAGCTTCGGCACAACAAAGGTGGCACAACGCACAGGCTCACCTGGGCGAGCTCCGTTACCCTCGCAGACAGACGCATCTTTAGTTTTGGGTAACGCACGCTTCACCCAGAACTGCCTGTGTTCCGTAGGGACGCACTGAGAAACGGAGCCCCACTCGCCACCCCACACCCCCGCGCCCCACCTTGAGGCACCGACGCCCACATCCCTCTCTTCTCGCAGGAAGAGGTCGCTGGCCCAGAAACACCGGTGGTAAGAAGGGCTAGGGAGTCAGGCGTGCAAGCAACACCCGCCTTTCCAGTTGCTTCCTTCGCAACAGCCTAAAGCTGCTGTAGCCATCGGCGTCCTGTGCATTCTGGCCCACCATCTCCCCTGAGAGCCAACAGTCGGCTCGTCTGTGTCCCAAAGCCCACGCACGAGAAAAGCACAACACGCGTTTTTGCCTAAAGCGATTATTTTAATGAACGGACCCTCAGAAGATGTATCCATCGTCCCACTCTGCAGACCAAAGGCGGAATGCAGTGAAGAGAGGCATACTTCAATCCCTAGCTGAAGGATCCTCGCTGCAGAAAACGATTCCCACAGCAGACGAACCGTTTCCTGCATTAGCACTGAAAAAATACTGAAGAAAACATTTCAGTAAAGATTTCTATTTCGTAACAATATATAATTCTATTGCACCAGCAGAAGCACTGTTGGTATGTGAAACAGCCCCAGCATAGACACGTTCCACTTTAACATGTAGTTTTACAACTGCAGCACAAAATCTATCGCTCCCCCATCCCTTCATGTCCTCCTTACAGCTCTGAAAAAGCTATTTAAAAAATTAAAGGGGACTTCAATCTCCATTCTTCTCTTTTTTTTTTTTAAGGGGAAAAAACGCAGGTTTTGCTAAACAAAAATTTCAATCCATTAAAAATACGTGTACAAAATGTGAGGAGTGACTGTACCAAAGCAGGGAAAAGGGCTAGCTAGCAACCCGTCGAAGAATTTGGTTCCGTACGTATGTGCTCAGCTGGTTCATCAAGTCCCTGTTCTGTCCTTCAACCCAGTGCATTTCTACTAATACATCATTCCCTTCTTTCTTCACATTCACTAAACACTTGAAGAGAAAACATCTACTGGTTTCTTTGGGACTCTGTTCTTTTTCAACTGCCACTTTGCCAGCTTCCTCTGAAAGGCAAGGTTCCTCCTTTGCATTACTGGAACCTTTGCCAAGAGATGCTTCTTCCTGCTTTGCTTCTGTCTCCTCCTCCTTCACGTGCTTGCTGTGCTCTTCTTTGGTAGCCGATGCTTCCATTAGCTCGTCACCTGCGGCCAAGCAGACATCCCCATCAGGTGCCAGAAACCCTGTCTCAGAGTCGTCAGCCTTGGGGTTTTCACAGTCCGAATTGTGACTCACGCTCTTCACTGGTTTTTTCCTCTTCCATTGCTTGCAGAGGACCTTCAGAAGCTCGGGGAAGCTCTCGTAATTGCCTTATTGTCTCTCGTTTCTTTCTCCTCAAATGAATCCAGGAGTTTTCAATGGCAGTCACAAACAGGCTCACTTCATCCTTCCCACAGGGAACACGCTTATGCTGAACCTATCGTAGAGAACAGCAGAACTTCACACCACCCTCTCACGGTTATGCTTTCAAGTAGGATGTTGGTTTAACCTATCATACTTAACACCGTACCTTCAGATCAGTGAGAATCTTCTCCACCCAGGCTCTAACCACAGCAATAGCTTCTACAGCATCCCAGCCCAGAGCTGCAGCTTTGGTGGCTAACTCTTCCACTGTAGAAGCCAGGACCGTAAACGTAATTGGTTTTCGGGGTTTCTCCAATTTTCTTTTTTTAGAAGGAGGTGACTAGCAGAAAGAAGAAAGAACAAAAATATTACAAAGCTGTCCGGTGTTAGTGGGATGACTTGCACTCAGAAGACCCGGGGATGGAGAGTATGACGTAAGCCACTAAACTGTCGTTGGCATGGCCTGTGTTTCACTTCCCTCCAACAGCTAACAGGATCGTGCACTTTATCAAGCCTGACAGACAGAAGGAGTCTGTCTTCAGACCTTGGGCAAAAGGCTTCATGGGTTCCTTCAAACTACTAGCTTCTGTCAGCTGGGAAGTGCGGCTGCTCTTGGAAATAGAGGTCAAGTGCAACATCCCCATTTTAATCCAAGTTCACTGAAGGTTTACTTGCATCTTTTACAAGGTTGGTTATTGCCTATACCAATCTTCAAGTATATGTACATCTGGATCCAAAACCAGCAACTGGCTCACATTATTTAAGGTGAACAAGCTCCACTTACATTCATGTAGGCAACTCTGAGTTAGACACGTTCACACCTACTTGGTAACACAATCTACACGGTAAATTAAAACCAAGTTCTCAGAGGGAAGTTTGAAGTTCAAATCTAGCCCCAAACTTAGCCTATTTTTAATACTACTAAATTGCTATTTGCAGTTTGTTACCAGCGACCCTTACTTTCACTAAAACCCACAGGAAGTTCCTACAGAGGCTCCTTTTTTCCTTCCGAAGAAGAGGTCATTCAGTATCACATGTAACAACTAATAGACTGGCAGGCAGTTAAGAAATCCCACTGTCCGTAGAGCCCAGCACATCCAGTGTTCCAGTCTGAAGGAGAACAAGTTTGTTTCACCGTAGTTACGGCTCATTAGGCCCTTCCTCAAATAAGAGGCACAGACCATCACAAGCAAACCAGAATGAAGCTACTTACAGGTACTTGCACATCTTCATAGAAACTCCACGCCAGTGCCCATCTCATGGTGCGTCCTTGGCAGAATTCCGTATGCGTAACTTTGGGAACCTATGCAAAGAAGCAACGTAAAACTCTGTTTGATATTCACAAACAATATTGTTTTACTGCATCCGTTTTCCAGTGTAAAAAAATTACAAAGTTAGCACAGTTATTTTCTCACGGCAGCAACACAGAATCTTTCTGAGACAGGTCATGGATGTCAGTAACGTCTGACGCTGCCAAGCGTGGTACCCACGTCCCGGATTCCTCATCTCCGCCTTGCCACATCTGTGCCCTTTCAGAGCTCTCAGTTCAGCAACACACAACACTAACCTTCTTGTGCAGCGATCCAGCAAGCATCTGCAGACTGATTCTGCAAAAAGCACATCCCTTCTCCACATTCAGGACCTGCTCCTGTTTCACATTTGAACGCTGAACCCACTGCTGCAGCAAAGGCGAAGGGCTGGGAAGCTAAGCCACTCACCTGTCTGCAGATGGCAGAAACGCACCCAGAAACACTTCTCTGTATTTGCCAAAAAAAACCCCAAATCAAGTCTGAACTTACACCGCCTTTATATGTAAAATTCAGATGTTTGTGTTGTTTAGTCTTTCCACACACGGATGCTGTAAGGCACTTATGCGTGGTATGGAGAACGTGCTAGCAAGGATAAGTATCAACCATCCCACCTCGCTCTGAATCATCATCAGCTCCAGAGCCCCAGGACTGCACAGGGCGAGGGAAGAAACAAAACAAGAAAGAAAAGAAATACGCTACTTTTGAGAAATGCCTTCAAAAAAAAAAAAAAAAGAAAAAGATTAAAAGGTGTCTCTCCTAGAACCTTCCCCACCTTTCGATTCCTAATTCTATCAATATTTCCAATAAATGCAGCAAATGTCAAGACAATCCGACCAATGAGTGGACTTTCTGGAGCATTTATGCTGCATCCTAACCTGAACTACAACACAGCGTGTGCTTGGTTACAACGAACACATTCCCAGCTCTGATACAAAGAACACAAACCCGAAGAAAATTAAATTAGTAATTTCAAGGAAAACACAAAACAGCTTTTCGGTGTAAGGTTTGGAAGGATTTCTCTCGCTTTAAGGCTGAGGTGCAACAGTTCGAGGATAGGGAAGAAAGTCAGACACTAGAAATTTCGTGCCTAGCTCTGCTTTTGGCACTGAGTTTACAGATTCCCAGTGGCCTGCAGCTCATCGTTCTGAGAATTGATTTCACCACGCATTGTCTTTCCCTCCGCTCTCCACCACGTGCAAGGACAGGCGTCGATCACTTTCTCTGGAAATCAGAGAAGACTACGCTTCCTACAGAAAGCCATAAAAAAGCCCCATGCAGAGCCTTCTTGCATGAGAATAGTAGCACAAGGTTCAACTTTTCTTGGTGCCAGAACAAACAAAACAAATAACATTACAATTTCTTTTATCAACCACAATGCCACATTTCACGTGAGGTAAGAGGAGAGCGTGCTAGAATTTATTATTTTTTATTTAACAACAGCCCTGTTGGGCTATTTCAAAGCAGAATCCTGCATGATCTAGAATGGATGAAGACCTGTGTCTGCATGTGATAAAGACAACAATCTGGAGATGCTATGCACTATCTATCAGCTATCACTATCTATCAGCTATGCACTACTTCTCTATCAGCTCTGAATCTACAATAATTAAAGCTCAACTGCTTTGAGTGCTTCCCTAACAAGTAACCGCAGTTTCTGCTTGTAAACAAAAACTCAGTAATTACCCACACGCAGCAGAACACAGCCTATAGTGCACAGAACATACACAGGGTATGGACAGGCTGTACACAAACTCACCCCCTGGATTCGAAGTTCCTCTTTCAATGGTGCTAAACTGCATTTCTTCCCCAACATGCAACTGTACCATCTGCAAAAAACACATTAACAAAGCGTTTTACAAATACAGATCGACAGAAAATGGCAACTACCAGAAATTGATACTTGGATCAGAAACCTGCAAGAACAATAGGAGACGTAAAACCAAAACAACAAAAAACCCAAACTCCTAAACAGAGCGACTGGGACATAGCACAACATAAACCAGAACAGAAAGACCAAAGAAAGACTGGACAGGGGAATCAGATTTTGAGTTTTTAGGAAATACATTAAGGCTATTACTAAAACAGCACCTAAACAACTACGAATCTTGTTCCGAAGAATGACTTTAGTTATGTGGAAGATGTTACCCCTTACAATAATTTGGTTCAATTTCTCCACCTTCTTTGATGAATGCATCGGAGTTAAAAGGAGTATTCAACTACAAGCATGTGTGCCTCAGAAGCAGACACACCGACTACCTCTTCTGCTCATTTGTAACTTGCTATCCAGGTTCCCATCACCTAACCCGTGTCTCATCAGGAAACAAACAGGGAAAAAGGGAAAGTAAGTTACTTTCCCACTTCTGGTGAAGTCTATCCTTTCCCCCAGCTCCACATCTTCAGTATCTCCAAACATTACACCCCTGTTCTTGATGTAAATTATTATTCAAGCTCTACAACCCCCTCTTCCATACTGTTTTGATGACTGCATCCAGAAAGCTTATTCATAAATACAGCATATTGAAGTATGAAAATTAAGAGTTCCCAGTTACCAAGGGAAGGCTTCCTCAAGGGCATACATCTAAACTGACGACAAGCACTTGAAATTGCTCACATACACAAATTAAATATATTGTAAATTTTTTAAAAAGTGTCTCAGTGGTGTTAAAGGACAATTATTCAAAAGTACTTCCTGCATAATGCAATATACAGAATTTCAAGCAGCAATGCTTAAATGAAACCCCAAAATTTATGGCAAAACTAAAACACACAACTTTCCCAAAATTACAAAATACCAAAGCTGCGGCTCCTAGCTGAAGCGGGGACGGATGTAAATAAGTCAAGATCACCTCCTGGCCCAAGGGAGCCTCTATCTAACAGTTATGTGATGCTCTCACATCCCTTGGTAGAGTTGCCAAACCTCACCTCAAACAAAAAAGGAAACAGTATTTTAAGTAAATTGTTCCTTCTGTAACAAATTCTCCAAGGTAGTTTATTCAGAGACATGAACTGAACCATTCCTACACCTCAAACACACCAAGCTTATTTTTTCTAAAAAGGATACACAGTTAGCATGTGGTTATGTTCCTTACACTACCAATTCATCAGATCAAGAGATACCCTCCTCTTTCCTAGAGGTGTTGCCAAGAGGAACAATACAAAAATGATGCATTCTGCATAATTCCACATCACCTTTTCAAGGCAAAGACTTCTTGCCTTGAGAGTAACATCAGTCAGTCCTCTACTACATTTGCCACTCTTTTCAAGGTCTTCACACAGCAACTTAGCAGAAGCAAGTTTCCCCTGATCTACACGCACCATGTGGAACCACAAACAGTGTAGCTATTGCATTTCCAGAAGTCATCACAGATGCATCCCCTGCCCCCACCTTACAGAGCCAATGAAGTCCTCAACTGTACACGTGTTTACCAGATCATGGCATTTTATACAATACACCACATGCTCCTGTGGAAACTACAGCCGTGGAATAAAATCACTACATATCAGAAAAAAAAAACCCATGTACAAAGGATAAAAGTTATC
>NW_010247869.1:0-4104 GCF_000690775.1 Eurypyga helias
AGCCGGAGTTAAACCATGACAGCTGGGACATGCACACGACAGAGGGAGTGTTGCAGGCTTGGCTTCTTGCTGACAGAGCAGAAGGAGTTTTTTTGGAAATGAAATTTCCCTTTTTTTCAGTCGGGCTTCTGGCTCGTGTGCTAACTGCAGCCTTGCTGTTCCTCAGCCCAAGCGTCTGGGTGGAGAGGTTCCGTTCGACTGAAGGTCACGGTGCCTTTAGTGTTCTTATTTCCTGAATAACCCAGTTACTCACCCCGGACTTGTGAAACGTAGTGCGGGTAGTGGGTGACGGAACTGAAACATCTCTTGGGAAAATACCCTGCAGAAGGAGAGGCAGAACCCTTTGGAAACGGCATCCTTCTCCAAACCGTTCCCAGAAGTTAAATGCAGCTTGTTGGAACGTTGCTTTTGTTGGTGCTGTTCCTACACAGTGCTGCCCTTCTGTGACCGGTACTCTGTCGGGATTCCTTTCAGGTTTCGAAAACTGCGCCCACGGGAGAGTATCTCACCACTGGAAGCTTCATGATCCGAGGTGAGGCACAAAGGAACAGCGTGAATTTGACTTCAGGCACCGTGTCTGAAGATGCTCTGCTCTTGCGCTGGTTTTAATTGGGAGGGAGCTAGTTTTCCTCACCATAGCTCCTCTGAGGCTGTGTTTTGGCTGTGCTGATCAGGTTTCGAAAACTGCGCCCACGGGAGAGTATCTCACCACTGGAAGCTTCATGATCCGAGGTGAGGCACAAAGGAACAGCGTGAATTTGACTTCAGGCACCGTGTCTGAAGATGCTCTGCTCTTGCGCTGGTTTTAATTGGGAGGGAGCTAGTTTTCCTCACCATAGCTCCTCTGAGGCTGTGTTTTGGCTGTGCTGAGAAGAGAAGAGGTGGCACACTACTGTTTTCAGTTGTTGCCAAGCAGTGTTTACGTTAAGCCAAGGACTTTTTCCGTGTCTGATACTGCCCCTGTTTTCCCAGCGTCTTCTCAAGGGGACCCAGCCCAGAGAGCTGACCCAAACTGACCAAAGGGACGTTTTGTGGCACCAAATGCTCAGTAGATAAGCGGGGCTGCAGTGGCAGCCACTGGAGCTGCCCAACTCACCGTGGCAGCCGGCAGATCCCGCTCTTCTCCTGAAGATCTGTTCCGAGTGGTTCTGACTGAACAGCAGGCAGCTCAGCGGCGTTTCTAGCTGAAGATCATTAGCCAAGCTGCTTCTGAGTTTCTCCTGTGCTGTTGTCATCCAGGGGATAGAACAAACCCCAGTGCAATTTTTTTGGTAGCCTAGAGGCTCTGCTAGAAACAAACTTTTGCAAATACATCACGTAACGTAGCTGTTAAACCTCCTCCTGAGAATCCGCCTTTGTTTTTCAGGGAAGAAGAATTTTCTGCCACCTTCATATCTGATGATGGGCTTCAGCTTCTTGTTTAAGGTACTGCTTTCTCTGCGCAGCCCCTGCTGGCTCCTGTAATTGGGTTGGAGCTGTAGGAGGCTTATTATCTGGCTTCTTGCTTATCAGTGTGTTCCCAATTACTTCTTGTCCCTCGGGGACAAATCCCATAAAATGCTACTCACTGGAAAACGACTCTGCTTTCACTTCCATTCATCCCCAGTGTGCACTGTTTGACACAGACAGACACTGCAAAGGTTTGACACAGACAGACACTGCGGAGGTTACTGCCTCTGCCACATTTTTACAGCAGCTCTCTCGAAGCACGTGCGCGGTCAGGGAGGCGGCTGGGTGCATCTCCTCACTGGCTGTGCTTCCCGGGTTGTCACGCTTGGGTCTAAATGCGCTGGTTTCGTTTTCTTGCCGTTTGGATGGCAGAAAGTGTCCAAAGGGGAAGAATAAACCCGACGTGGGTGCTCTCCGAATGGGTTAGCGAATGTCACTGCAGCTGGAACTGGCCTAACGCGAGGCGCCTCTGCTGTTAGGTGGATGAAAGCTGTGTTTGGAGACACCGGGAAGAAAGGAAGATCAAGGTGCAGGATGAGGACCTGGAATCGGTTTCGGGCAGTGCCGGTGACCTGGTGTCTGAAGAAGTGGAGCTGTTAGGTACCGGGGGGTGACGGGGGGGCTGTGCGCACTGCTGGCAGACGGGACTGTTCGGGGTTTGGCGTTTAGCTCCCCGCACTGGTCCGGTTGGGGGGATGTGAACTGTCTTTTCCTCACTTCTGTGCCCCAGAAGGAGGAGACAGCAGCAGTGAAGAGGAAAAAGCAGAGTGTCAGGAAGCCCCAGAGGATGTGGAAGCCGTGTCTGAGAGTAATCGAGATGAGGGCGTTGCTGACCTCGAGCAGGGCAGAGTCAACACGCCTCCTGCACCAGACTCGGAAGAGGACGATGGAGAGTCGGAAGATGAAGCGGAACACCCGGAGTCACAGACCGAAGTGAAGGAGGAAGAGGTCAGTTACCCAGACACAACAATCGACCTGTCGCATCTTCAGTCTCAGAGGTGAGTGAAGCAGCAGCCGCGCTTAGCAGCAACGGGGGCACTCCTGAGGGTCTCGGCACTGTTAAAACGCTGCCGGGCCGAGGGCTGCGCCGCGCCGCAGACACTTCTGTCGACGTTCAGCTCCGCAGGCTGCCAGGGTGCAGGGCCGAGGCTGGCGCTGCGGGAACACTGCCGCGCTGTGTACCGTTCCCTGCACGGCTCTTGGTGGGCTCCGTGCTTCGGATGCCCCTCCTGAAGCACGTGCCTGCACACAGGGGTACCTGCCTCTTGGTCGCTGCTCTTCCCTGTTTTGGCCTTGGCATCCCCTGACCACCGCACACGGATTCTGCTCTTCGGGAGATGGCTGATGCCGTTCCCTTCCCGGAGCTGCTTGCACCTGAGAATCTGAGCCACGAGCTGCTTCTGCTCTGCCAAGCCCGTGCTGCTACTGCTCTGCGTGTGGCTGCGAGATGAGCTCATCTCCCTGGAAATGGCACTCCAGGGAGACAGGATTGCGTGGGTGGCTCTGCAGGGAATACCACAGCTGAGCTGCATGCCTGGGAAGCCCAACATCAGGGGTTCCTTTAACGTACTGTACCCAGGCTGCTGCTCTTGTTTGCGTGTGAGCGTGAGCCAGGCCGGCAGAGATGTGTTTTGTAAGCTGAATCCCGGTATCGCTGCCCTTTTCCGTTCACCAAAGCTGGGATTCTCGAGCAGCAGAAAGCCGGAAGCGGTGCAGCCAAGCGGTGACGCGTGTGCTGATGAGCCCTGTTTTGATCTCCCCACAGATCCCTGCAGAAAATGGTCCCCAAAGAGGAAGAACCCAGCTTGGTAAGGCGCCAGCTCCGATGTTTGGGAATGAGCAGCGTGAAGCGCTGCTGGACGGGGTGTGCTCTAACTGCGTTTCACTTCCCAGAGCGACAGCAAGTCCCAGGGGCGCAGGCATCTCTCCGCCAAGGAGAGGAGGTGAGAGCCTCTTGGCGTCGGCAATGAGGTGAATGCCTCCTCCCCATTCCCTGTGCCCGTCCTTGGGAACGCGAACAAACGGCTTCTCGGGCACTCGTGGGCTGGAGAGGTTTTAATGCGGAGGGGTCGTTCCCGGCGTACAGGCCTCAGGTTCCCCCGCACCGGGGAAGCGGGGTGGGAAGTGCTGGCGGGAGAGCAGCAGCCTCTCGTGTCACAACAGTGTACCAAGTGATCCTTTTCCTTAGAGAAATGAAGAAAAAGAAGCAGCAGAACGACTCTGAGAATGTGGAGCTGCCCGAAGAGAAGCAGAGAGAGACGGAGACGCAGCCTCCCCCCACTCCCAACGCCAGTAAGGGTGTGCCGGCCCCTCAGCCCGTCAAGCGGGGCCAGAAGGTGGGCCGGGACCAGGGTCAGCCACGGCTTGAGCCGTTGCCGTGGGAAGGGCGGACAGAAATGCCGTGTTTGTGTCAGACCGCTGTGTCTGCCCGACGGCTTCAGCCTCTGGGTGGTTTCAGGATGGTGGGGCTGGGCTGTTGGCAGTGAGCACGCTGGGCTTTGCTCCCAAAAAGCACAGAGACCCCTTGGTCTCTGGTGAACTGTGCTGGAAGGTTCAGGAGGCCTGGAAGGAAAGTGCCTGTGGGGTCAGCATCCGGGTGTTTGTGGGTGCGACAGTCATCGCTTCCACAGATGTCCAGAGGGACCTGGACAGGCT
>NW_010247870.1:0-23933 GCF_000690775.1 Eurypyga helias
ATTCTATGACTATCCCCAGGGACCCAACAATCGGAAAGCCAGCAGCTTGTTCCCGAGAAAGCATTGAAGCTTGTCACAGTCCCAGAGCGCACATTGCCAAAGACACACAGACACACACCAAACCGTCACACTGTGGATTGGGATACTCTCCTACCTTCGTGAGAATGGTCTTCCCGTAGTTCTTGGTGCTGGTCAAGCCACTGTTCAAGTAGATGTCCTTCTTGGCAATCTGACTATAATAAGCTGTAGACGGAAGAAAAAAACAAAAACTGGTAACAGATTTTTCTTGGGTTTCAGGGTTTTTGGGGGGAGAGGGATCCTTGTTTGGGGAAATGAACAGCTTTACTGTTCTCAGAGGCTCACCAGTGAGACCCTGGCTCCTGTCAGTTTCTGCAGGGGAGAATCCTTAAAGCACGCAACATTTGTGCGTCGCAGTAAAGGCAAAAATACAACAGATTCCCGAGATGACGGCATCTGCCGTTGCAGAACCGCTGCCAGGTGTGCCCTCACAACACCCTTGGTCCAGCCGGGTGGCAGGGGCCTTCACACACCTTGGTCACTCCAGATAACCCAGTGACTTTTATCATAGAATCATAGAATAGAATGGGTTGGGTTGGAAGGGACCTTAAAGACCATCCAGTTCCAAACCCCTGCCATGGGCAGGGACACCTTCCACTAGACCAGGTTGCTCAAAGCCTCATCCAGCCTGGCCTTGGACACTTCCAGGGATGGGGCATCCACAGCTTCTCTGGGCGACCTGTTCCAGTGCCTCACCACCCTCTCTGGGAAGAACTTCTTCCTGATATCTAATTTAACCCTCCCCACTTTCAATTTGTACCCATTACCCCTTGTCCTGTCACTACAGGCCCTTGTAAAAAGTCCCCCCCAGCTTCCTTGTAGGCTCCCATCCTTCCTTCCTTGCTCCAGCTCCAGCCAAGAAAATGGCTATCCATTCTATCCAAAAACCAACCACTAGAGTCTTCGAAAAGAGGATTAAACAACCAGTCCTAGCTTTCAACCCACATCAGGAGGAAAGAAAACAGAGCCTTGCCTTTAGGACAAATCCCACCATGGCTGTTAGGTCTGGGAGAGCCAACATAAGCCAATCCAAGCGTTCCCATGTCAAAATCTTGATAGGTGAAGAGATGAGCAAGGCACACGTGAGCTGCTTTCTCAGCGATATCAAAGCTAAATTGCTTTTAAAGGGAAAAAAAAAATCACATCTCTGTAAGACACTTTACGGTACATATTAGAAGTCTGTAGGTGAGAACATTTATGTCATGAGCCAGACAGGCACCTTCTAGGTCTGTTTCTCTTTCCTACAGAGCAGTAGGAAATTAAATGAATACCCAATTACACTGGGCACACCCACTTACATAACTCTTCTACTCATTTCCCCTTTTCACAGAGAGGGGAAAGCCAAGCACAGCAATTTGATGAGGGTGACAAGACACCCAGGCTCAGGGCCAGACAGATCAGGACTGCTTTTCTGACTCAGGCCCCTTATTAATAACTCTAATCGTTGCCTGCTCTGTAATTATGCAACGGAGCCCTTCACCACGGGCTACAGGGCACACAAGCTGGCTTGACTCTGCGTAACCTCTCCACGTCATGCGAAGGAAGTAGAGGAGTTTCATCTGTTATTACAGAGCAGCTGCACGAATGAGGAATCGGGGCACAGCTTTTCAAGGGTTACAACCTACCTCTAGCAGCATTTTCACATCCCAGGCATCCTTCTTATCATCTGGGTAACTTTTTGCCATATTGTAATGCTTTTCTCCGGGTTTTACAAGGTTTGGCTCATTGTGGATGATAATCTACATTTCAGAAAGGGCAACAACAACGTAGAGGATTTTTGGTCAATTTTATAGCTACAGAAAAGCTTTCAATCTTAAATGTCTCAATAGATCTGCAAGGAGAAAAATTCAGACTCAGCACGCTCCCGGTGTTAACTTTTCAGACCCTGCCAGTTTAGATACACCAAATACATCATAAGGAACTGCACCAGCCATTTTATGGAGCAACATCAACAGCTTTCAGCATCGCGTTCTGCTCCAAGATGCACATTACTTTGTAAAAACCCCAGCCAAATACAACCGGGATTTACATCAATAACCCCAAACCATTTCAGAATTCTAGCTAACCAGAACATATTTTGCAGGATTGCTACTAGCCCAGTGATCAGAATTAGTGCATCACGTTCCTTCCTCCTTCCTGCCCCATTAACTCCTTCCTGTTCCTGCAGACCTGTTACCAGCAAAGGGGCAGCTAGCTTGTACCATGACCCCACGTTCCACATCACGCCTCCTGCAGCACTCATACCCAATGTGTTCCTCTTCTTTTTAATGCTGCCTTCTAGATTTCTGTGCACTAATCATAGAATCACAGAATGGTTTGGGTTGGAAGGGACCTTAAAGATCATCTAGTTCCAACCCCCCTGCCATGGGCAGGGACACCTTCCACTAGACCAGGTTGCTCAAAGCCTCATCCAGCCTGGCCTTGAACACTTCCAGGGATGGGGCACTAAATCTCAGGAGCCAACACCTAAACCGTAGTAACTCCACCCCTGTGTCTACCCTATCCCAGCCTCTACACTGTCATATCATTGTGATGTCTAAGGGGAGTCAAAGCTCCTCAGGCAGGATTTGTGGGTTTTCATCTCTATTTGAGACCCACTCAGGCTTTGTAAGCGAAGCACGAGCCATAGATGCAAACATTAAAGATACATGCGAAAGAGTATGTCTTACACAAACTAGAACTGCTTAAATATGGAAAGATGCTGCCTGGAAACTCTCTTCTCCAAAGCTGCAAGGAACTGAACACGGGCATGTTGTGTCAGATCATTAACACCACCTCCGGCAAGATGCTATTTTGGAGTTCGTAACGTAGGATTTGACTATTTTAACCCTAATCCAGATAGAATCATCAGAAATCTGATATCCAAACCACATGCTTCTCCTTTTAAACCAGAAACTCTTTGCGCAGTTCTGCAAATACCTGCTCTATCTGTATGCCGTACCCATTGAAGGCTCCATTGTCCCAGGAAGTGTTTCGGTAGATGTCATCGACTCTGTCTATCAACTCAATCTACACAGAAAATAAAAACAAGTTATTTAGTTCTGAGCTTTCACATAACAACGTTCAAGACACTCAGATAAGCTGCAACACCCTTACATAGAAACAGAAATTAAAAACCCTCACATAACCTAACGGACTCACGGATCCAAAAACAACAGCACTTGGACCTAGCGAGTATTATCAAACATCCCTGAAAATTTTCCATCCTAAAAAAGCAGGACAAACTTTCCCATTTATCGCTCTCATTTCTGCAGTGGAAGAGCAGTAATACCACGAACAAGACACCTTGGGAAATACTTTGTTCATACACTAGTCTTCCAGGTTTCTTTGAGGGGAAGGGCAGAGGAGGGAGTTGTTTTCACCTCTTTGTTTTTGCACGATGCTGAACTAATTTAACCAATCCCAGAGGCCTGCTTCCCTCTCCCAGCCAAACACCTACTGTTTTCCTCAGGATGGTCCCAGCACAAGGTTCCGGATAGTTTCTCTTCAGTGCTCATGATCAATGCCTCCCTTTTCAAGCTGTTCTTATCTTCCTAAAAACGTACCTCCTACTACACATAAACTACCAAACTTGCTCAGAAGGAAGAGTGACATTCAGAGCCACTCCATAATAGTTCATGCCTCAGTTCTCCAATCACTGCTGTGTTTACGGCACACATGTAGCCAGGAAACACAGGAGCAGGTTAACCTCTGCATCTGTCAGGTGCGGAGATAATAACATCTCTGCAAACACACCAACTGAGGCTGGTTACCTGGGAATGTAAACAGTTCTGGGGACAGAAAGGTGAAAAAGCCAGCAAAGGTGCAACAGCATGATTAACATTTCAAAGATTCCGGCTCAGAAAGAGACTCCTGACAAACAGCCAACCTCCAAAAGCTATTTCATTTCTTTCTGTCTCCAGACCCCTGAAAGGCTGCGGGCAGGCATTCCACTTCACAAACACTTCTCAGGAGAGAAGCACTGTACTGGTTTGGGCTGGGTTACACCTGCAAAACGTCACGTTACACGTGACGGAGTCCTGCTTTCCTCAGGATGGCTGAACACCTGCCTGCCAACGGGAAGCAGTGAATTCATTCCTTTTGCTTCTGTGCACAGCTTTTGCTTTACCAATTAAACGATTTTTATCTCAATCCACGAGTCGTCTCACCTTTACCCTTCGATTCTCTCCCCATGCCACCCGGGAGGGCTGAGCAAGCAGCTGCGTGGGGCTGAGCTGCCTGCCGGGGGCTTACCTAAAACACCTGTGTGCAACCAAACTAGTTATTTACCCTGACGGCTTCTGATTTTGTTGTTCTGGACAAAGGATCCTGGAAGAATCTGGGGGCGCAAAGGAGGAAAATGTATACAAGTTGCTTTTGCTTCTTATGTGAGCTTTTAACATGCCTGAACTTTAAAAGTGCCGGATTGTTTACAGTGGATTTCAAAGTCCAGAAGATTCTAAAGCTCAGACTGGAAAAAGAAACTTCCTTAGGCAGAGAACAGCATAGCCACAAGAATCACAGAATGGTTTGGAAGGAATCTTAAAGACCATCTAGTTCCAACCCCCCTGCCATGGGCAGGGACACCTTCCACTAGACCAGGTTGCTCAAAGCCTCCTCCAGCCTGGCCTTGAACACTTCCAGGGATGGGGCATCCACAGCTTCTCTGGGAAACCTGTGCCAGTGCCTCACCACCCTCTCCGGGAAGAACTTCTTCCTGATATCTAATCTAAACCTCCCCACTTTCAATTTAAACCCATTACCCCTTGCCCTGTCAAGAAGTTTGTGAAGGGGAGGGACTTGTCTTCAAGTTTCACTTATGAACTATTTAACTACAGTATCTCCATTATAAAATGTTTTTAACCCACACCGTTGTGGAGGGAGCACCTTTCCCAGGTAAACAGCACACAGAGCCATGAAATGTAGATACCGTACGTTGCACGACAGCAGTACAAGCCATACATTGTTTTAACTACCGAACCACTGTTTATTCCTGCATTTATTCCAGCAAACTGTAAAAAAGCACATTTACTTACCAAATAGTTTATAGTGGTACTCTCTTCCCCACGGCCCATATACTTGAAAAAACGATGATCTGCCACTACCAACATCTTGCACGTGTTTTTGGAGCTCTCTGGAACGGCTCTTTTCTTCCGAGGGGTGCCTGCTGACATGAACGTTATAAACAGAATTACACAAACACTCACTAAAACTGACACTCCCATGTCTGTTATTTAAGACATGAAGGTGAGTTAGGGTGAGTTTTTGTGGGGAGAAAGGGGATGTTTAGTTTTGGGGCTATTAAGCAGCAAGACAGCTTTTTGCCCAGGTTCTGATCTTGCTTGACCACACAGCCAGCATTCAAGCATTCGTTCCAGAGATGCTGCTCTCCCAAGGTACAACACTCACCTTCGTTTTGCTTCCTGTCTTCCAGTCCTTTTGGCAACAGTTCTTCCTCATTCAGCTTTAAATAACCACACACTTTGGGAGACTGTAATCGTGAGAAATCTTTTATATCTTCAGATCTGTAGACCAGCAGTCTTTCATCTTCCACATTCTCTACAAACCTCCACAGTGGCTGACAGCACAAGGACAGAAATGCAACTGGTTAGGAACACAGTGAATGCCAAGAATAAGTCTATATAAGTAAAAAATTATCATAGAATGGTTTGGGTTGGAAGGGGCCTTAAGGACCCTCCAGTTCCACCCCCCCTGCCATGGGCAGGGACACATTCCACTAGACCAGGTTGCTCGAAGCCTCATCCAGCCTGGCCTTGAACACTTCCAGGGATGGGGCATCCACAGCTTCTCTGGGCAACCTGTTCCCGTGCCTCACCACCCTCGCCGGGAAGAACTTCTTCCTGATATCCAATCTAAACCTCCCCACTTTCAATTTAAACCCGTTACCCCTTGTCCTGTCACTACAGGCCCTTGTAAAAAGTCCCCCCCAGCTTCCTTGTAGCCCCTTCAGGTACTGGAAGGCTGCATGATATAAATGTACCACCAAATCTCCAGAGTTTTATGTGGACTCACACACAGATGCACTGGACTATGATAATTTCACCCCCAGCAATAAGTTCACTGATAAAACATCATCCCCAAGAAAGCCAACAGAATTCAATACGCTACACATGCATCCAAAGATCTAAGATCATCTCGAGAGCAGCAGCAGCCACCAATAAGGCTGTAGAAGACAGAATTTTTCTTCCCCTCCAGAAGAAAGCTGAGGAGGCATCTGGGGCTCCTCTGCTCCCTCCACAACGGCACACAGGCTGGCACGGCCAGGGAGGAGCTGTTTCAACCGTGCCAGCAAACGCACTGACCAGGAGCAACGGAGCTGGCAGACACCAGAGAATACCAACCGTGTAGCAGAACACTCTCCTAAGTCACTTTTAATTGTGGAAATTGCTCCAAAACCAAAGAAAACCACAAAGTCCCCAGGTTTTCCTAATTCCCACAGATACATCCTGACTATCTCGTGGGTTTTTTTAACCAGCACATCCCTGTTATTATCTGTGCTCAGCAGCTACAACACCACCACCAAATACAACAGGGCCAGGCTCTGCTCTCTGGGCAAGGCCGAGAGGTACAGACCGCCCACGTCCACACTGCAGTGCTCGTGGGCCTGGGATTCCTCTGGCCCTTCGGCAGTGGTCGTCTGAAGTTGAAAGACCACTATTTAACATGCTGTGCTATCAGTTTGCAGCAAAAAGGTCCAGAAATGCAAAGGCTGTGCTGACCATGTGTCTGCAGTGTGAAACTGAGGGCACATGTTTTGCATCCTAGCGCAAGGCACAAGGGCACCAGGGCTTTAGGCAAAGGTCCACAACTTTTCCAAACAGTGCAGAAGGACCATGAAAGCAATGGAAAGAAACAGCACAGTGGCTTTGTCGATGCTGCTTTTTGAGAATGGTCTCCAGCACACACTACCTCTGACTGCACACTGGCATCATCTCACCCACAGCAGTTTAGGGGGCAAGGTTGACCCTGGGACGCTCACAACGAGGCAGCGTGGGCAAGCCAGAGCCTCCACACTACGGCTTGCCTTTATTTAGCTATACAGACACAGCCAGAGAGGAGCAAGGGATTGGCTGCATGGGGAACCGAGACAGGCTTACATTACTCTGGACCACTAACACAAAAATGCTTTAAACCACAACCAAATGGCTACTCTGCGCTCTTAGGGCAAAACACGGGCACAGCAGTTCAGGTATTCCAATCCCATTTTCATACTTAAACATGACTGAATTTCCCAGGTTTCCCTGTAATTCTGCATATTCTTGGGTTTGAAGACAATTACAATATCCATATAACACTCAGCCATAATTACTGTTATTCAGCCATTCTAATACAGCTTGTGTCTGGGAATATACTGCACTGAGCAACTCATTAGAACCATCTCTCATTATGTATTTGTTGAAATTTCTTTTTAAATAATAGTTTAAAATAACACAAGCAATGAAAAACCAAAACAAGGGAGCAGGGGAAAATACCAGATTTTCAAATAACGCTCCAAGAATGGGAAAAATGACAAGACATAACAAAGCCAGAATTTTAGAAAGCTCGACAGACCTCAACGCTGCTCAGAAGGCTGCAGTTTGTTATTCTAGAGGATCACCACTAATTACTAACGTTACGCCACTTCTGTTTCTAAACCCCTTTCCTGTTCAAAACATACCTTCTCCCTAATGTATCCAAAACATGCAAATGTCATAGAATGCCACTCACTAATAAAACTGGCACTTGCGAAAGTCAAATTGGTTTCACATTTCTCTCCCTCCTCCCTGCTCAGCCCAAAACAAACACCACCACTAAGTCTATTTTGAGCTAGAGCAGTGTCAGTGTGACTAACTCGAAAGAGAACCACCCACAGGGAAGAGATGATTGTTTGGATACTGCTTTCAAGTACCTCTATATTGTATTCTTCTCCATCAGTATTGATTCTTACTGTAAAGTCTTCGTCCCCAATATGCGCCACAACCTTGGAATTATGCTCTCCTGTAACATAAGCAAGGAAAAATGAAATTAGTTCAGCTCTATCTGCATGCAATTCTGCACAGACAGTGGTGATTTTAACTGTTTTTAAGCCAAATTTCCTTCCTCAGTCCCTGAAGAACACTATACTGTCCGGTTTAAAGAAAATCAGAAATGAACCAGCATTCCTCCCCCAAACCTGAACTTCTCAATGGTCATAAAGACTCTGATTTCATGGATAATTTTGCAGAAGGTGTTGAGAGGGCTGTGGGGATTAGCAATAAGACACAATATTTCTTCTAACCAAAGCAGCTTGCATCTCACTGCTATCAGACAGCAGTTTCTCGGTGTGAGCCGGAGTTCCAGTGGAAAAGGCTTTCACCACATCACAAAGGCAGTGTAAAAGCCAAAACAGCTTCGAGGAAGCATTAGTGTTGGACTAACGTGGAGCCAGACACCCATTCTTTACAGAAAAGCAGTCTGCAAAGAACCACCTTGAAGTCTTTTAACATAATCTGGGTAACGCCACATCACCACCAACTACCTGGGCTTTGTGTTCTGGGACAAGGAACATCAACTACCACATTCCAGTTGGAATTAAAGCCATCATCACCATTAAAAAAAAAAAAATCCGCAACCTACTGCTTAAGTAAATTACACCTTTGTGTTCTGCAGAACTGAACATTAGAGTCCCATCTAAGAACCTTGGTGCAATAGCTCAAAAAAACCCAACCCCAAGCCCATTGCAAAAACTCCACAAAAACAAAACCAGACAACCCAGGGGCATGAGAATTAAGACAGCTTGTTCATCCTAACGACATCTGATGAGAAGGAGGGCAACACACCATTTACTCTGGCCAAGCGGCTCACGCAAAGCTGTGCTTTCTCAGCACTGACACAGGCTGGTCCATACTAACCAACGACATGCCCAGTGAAGAAGTCTTGCCATTGAACACGATACTCCTTCTCCTTGCCTTCCCCATCCACAATTAATGCTTGAAATTTTTCTGAAAAGTGTTCAGCAGTTGCAGTTAAGTATAGTTTAAAGTGCCTGTAAAAGAATTTACTTCCATTTATTTTTAAGCAAAGCACAGACACAACAGATACATCCAGTCTCCATTTTACTGAGAGTCCAAAGGTAGCTGGAAAGCATTAACTCCAATACACAACCTACAAAAACATACACTGTGTAATTCATAACCGTACATATTTTTTAAAGCATCAAGGATGTTTAATTAAAAAAAAAAAAAAAACAACAGCCCAGACCAGTCACGGTTTGCTCATGATGCACCCTCTCCATATGCAGTCAAGCAAAACCAGTTACTGGTAGCTATTTAAAGACAATCAGATGAAGGAATTTGTTCATCTATTTTAAGTTAAATTATCTTATTTTCTGAAACAGTAGTCAGAAGACCGCAAAAATCTACAGAGATCAGGTTTCTGCTTACGACACAGAATCATAGAATCGCAGAATGGTTAAGGTTGGAAGGGACCTTAAAGATCATCTAGTTCCAACCCCCCTGCCATGGGCAGGGACACCTTCCACTAGAACAGGTTGCTCAAAGCCTCATCCAGCCTGGCCTTGAACACTTCCAGGGATGGGGCATCCACAGCTTCCCTGGGCAACCTGCTCCAGTGCCTCACCACCCTCTCCAGGAAGAACTTCTTTCTGACATAGTGTCACAAAAGCTACAGCCTATCTCAGAAGTAGAGAACTGGAGCCACACAGGCTCTCAGTTTATCTGGGCTCTGGGTCAAAGATTTTTGGTGTCCCCCACTGCAATTATTCTGTAATTACCGCTGGTGGTATTGCAACCTCACCATAAAGTCAGGGTGCACGAGGCAGTGCAAGACTGGGACAGCCAAACATTTGATCCCATTAACCTTTTATACTTGGTACTTCAGCCTGGAGAAGAGAAGGCTCCGGGGAGACCTTATAGCACCTTCCAGTACCTGAAGGGACCTACAAGGAAGCTGGGGGGGACTTTTTACAAGGGCCTGTAGTGACAGGACAAGGGGTAATGGGTTTAAATTGAAAGTGGCGAGGTTTAGATCAGATATCAGGAAGAAGTTCTTCCCAGAGAGGGTGGTGAGGCACTGGCACAGGTTGCCCAGAGAAGCTGTGGATGCCCCATCCCTGGAAGTGTTCAAGGCCAGGCTGGATGAGGCTTTGAGAAACCTGGTCTAGTGGAAGGTGTCCCTGCCCATGGCAGGGGGGTTGGAACTGGATGATCTTTAAGGTCCCTTCCAACCCAAACCAGTCTCTGATTCTGTGATACTTTAAAATTACCCCTCCAAACATTTAGAGATGAAAAAACCCATGATTGTAGGTGTAGATGACAGATGGGGAAGGAACATGAAAACACAGCAGAGAAATATGCCAGATGAAGAAAATCGACTTTCATTTGTTAATACAAAGAATTATATTCACCCTGCTCCCCCATTTTAGATTCACAGTCTCAGCACTCAAATACCCGTGAGGCATTTTTCTGATACTCAGAATAACATCCCTACAACCTTCATGCCTGCTGTCTTCTACATCTCCTTCCACTTGTACTTCTATTTCCCATCTTGTAAAAAACTGATTAAAAGCAGTGTTTTATTGAATGGGAAAGTCACACTCAGTAGGAAGAGTATTAAACCTCCACAGAAGACATGTGCCCCAAACAGAAGGCAGAAGTCTTCGAGAACCAGAGGACAGTTAAGAAGTAGGACAATTTTGCCAAGGTGAGGGAGGAGTGGGATCCAACCCAATCAGTGGAAGCAACGTTCATGAAAATGAAGCTAAGAACAAAGCAAAAGAAATCTTCAATCACTGCCACTCCAGCAAACAGAATACAACAGGGCAACTCATTCTTCTGTCTCCTCTGAGTCTCTCAAGTCACACAACCGTGCAGATCACTAACTTACAAGAACTGGCCAGTCATGACAAAAAACAAGGTAACTATTTCTGGGTTTGGAGCTGCACATTATTCATCGCAAACTGAAGGAAAACATTACGCTATGTCATTGCTGACAATTTAATTACCTTTGCAGGGCTGAAAAACTTAAGAGCCTCTCCACGTGTGTCTCAGACTGGAGGTCCCTCTTCTTCAGCGAGTGTTGCTGGATGCTGGACTGAGGAAGGATGTCGTAGTCTGAAAGCATGGACTCAACGGCGTCTGGAAGAACAACAAGGGAAGTTTTTGTTTCAAGAGACTCACAAATGCACATATAAAACAGCACAGCAGAGCTTCCACTTCATCGGTATGATCAGAGTTTGCTGTAGTTTTAGGCCAAGTATTGTACGTTTCTGTAAAGGTGCATTTTGTGTAGGAAAGGAAAAATTGTAGTGTGGGACAAGACACAATCAGAGGAGCAAACAAAGAAATTAGTTTGTTACCCATAACAATTTCAGACCCAAAAACCCATCGGTTTTACCGCCTCAGCTGTGCGGACCCAAAGCCCTGGCTGCCTCCTGAAAACTAAATGGGGGAGAACATCCCTGCTTCTCTGGGTGAATCACACTCCTCACCTGCTGGTCCCCATCTCACTCTGAGGAAGAAAAGTTTCACCTAAGAAAGTTCTACCAAGTACACACTGCAGATCAGGGCTGTATTTATGACTTTCCCAGCACCCTACCATCGCACAAAACTCCTTTGACTTCCCTAAGAACATAAAATTTGTCCAGAAGAATCACAGAATGGTTTGGGTTGGAAGGGACCTTAAAGACCATCTAGTTCCAACCCCCCTGCCATGGGCAGGGACACCTTCCACTAGACCAGGGTGCTCAAAGCCTCGTCCAGCCTGGCCTTGAACACTTCCGGGGATGGGGCATCCACAGCTTCTCTGCGCAACCTGTGCCAGTGCCTCACCACCCTCTCCAGGAAAAACTTCTTCCTGAGATCTAATCTAAACCTCCCCACTTTCAATTTAAACCCGTTACCCCTTGTCCTGTCACTACAGGCCCTTGTGAAAAGTCCCCCCCAGCTTCCTTGTAGCCCCTTCAGGTACTGGAAGGCTGCAATAAGGTCTCCCTGGAGCCTTCTCTTCTCCAGGCTGAACAAGCCCAACTCTCTCAGCCTGTCCCCATAGCAGAGGGGCTCCAGCCCCCTAAGCATCTTTGTGGCCTCCTGTGGACTCGCTCCAAGTGGTCAATATCCTTCTGATGTGGGTAGGGAGAGTAAGGGCCCAAAACCCCACAGGGGGCGGCACACAAACTGCAAATTCAGGTCAGCATCCTGCAGATGTTCCCACTGTTAACAAGGGCACAAACACTGCTGAGACCCCTCACTGAAGCCTCCTGCTGCTTTGTAAGGCATCCCTTCGCCAGGAGCACCCACCCACACACCTCCTCTCCAGAGCCCCCACCACCCAGCGAGACACCCGACAACCACCTTCGCTTCCACCAGCACCAGTCGACTTGTTCACTACTGAAACAGGGGCCCTTATTCCCACATCACCATCTTCCTTCTCTGCTGGGGTTTGCTCTTCCCACTGCACCAAAAGAGGAATCAGATGTGCTTAACAAGAGGCAGAAGTGCTTACACAACAATTCTTCATTTAAAAAAGAAATATCCCCTTTTACCCCCTTCCATTTCCAGTTGTGCTTCTGAACCAGACATGACAACTACCAAAGTGGGGTTTATTAATGACAGTGGCCTTCCAGTTCTTCAGAGCCCCTGACCACTAGCTCACACCGCCCGGCCAAGTAACCTCACGCATTTTACTGGGCTTTTAAGTGAGGAGCAGCACCACCAGTAAGCTGAGTCTTACCGGCTCTTGTGCAACGAGCCAAGGTTGCCAACTTGAACTCTAGCTGCTATGGCCCACGGAGTAATTGTTTGTTTTTAAACCTGACATTCAGTACCATCGTTTATCCCCAGCAACATGCCTGCAGAACCCCCAAAAAAGCCATTAGGAACGGGTGCACTGTTTGGGGCAAGGCAAGCACCTCCGTTTTTCTTTTGGAGGTGGTGGGTGGGGAGGACTGACCACCAGCGTACGTGCAGGCATGTGCTTGTGTCCTCTGGAAGAGAGGGAGCTGCAGAAACAGAAGACCCTCACAGCCCTCTTGCACCAGACCTACTGGCAAAGCGATGGAGAAGTGACACAGCCGCCTCCTCCTCGTGCGGCAGAAGCCGCCGAGCAGCAGCTCCCGGGCTTCTCCCTCCCCTGTCGTTGAGCAACACAGGAAGGGCAGCGCAGTTGCAATTTCCTGATTTCTGTTTACACCCCACAGGCCGAGAGCACCTGCAATCGATTACTGTGCGTTTCGGGTTATATGCAAAGGCAAGTTCCCACCACCCTCCTTCGCGTTGTGGGTTTTTCCCCTTACGTGCCCCGCTGCCGCATGCCAGGCGGCGCTTTCATCGTTGGCTTGTCGCACGCTGCGGAGTTTGCTCATTAGAGCCACGCGGTGAGCAAGTACCTAAAACCTCCCAAAACTTCCCTTTTCTTTAAAAAGCCCAGTATAACTCATTGCTTATGGTCTGGCACCTGCCCTCATCCAGAACCACCTGGGAGGGCAAACTGTGGGAAAAAAACCAAACCCACCCTTCATTAAACCGTCTAGTCCTAAATTCTATTTGTTAACCCTGAGGTTCTTTGAACACACCCAGAGCAGAGCCCTCGATTAAAGCGAACGCCGAGGGACGGGACACCAAACGCTGGCTTGTGATACAGAGCAAGCACGTGGTACGTGGGCCACCAAGCAAGAGAGGTGCGGTGCCACCCGGCTGCCCGGGGACTTACTGACACAGGGGCTTGCCAAGCAGAAGGTCTGCCCAGGAGACAACCCCAGCTGGAAACCATGACTCCTTCTGCCCCTTTCCCCCTCGGCCTGCAAAGTACAGCCCAGAACCAGGAGAAAGTCATGCCAAAGAGGAAGATGCCAAAGACAAGATGTCTCAGTTTCATGGCAAGAGAACCGAGAAGGTGCTAAAGAAATCCGGTTTTCTTTCAACTTGGTAGGCAAGGAGAAGTTCAGAATCACAGAATGGTTTGGGTTCGAAGGGACCTTAAAGATCATCTAGTTCCACCCCCCCTGCCATGGGCAGGGACACCTTCCACTAGACCAGGTTGCTCCAAGCCTCATCCAGCCTGGCCTTGAACCCTTCCAGGGACGGGGCATCCACAGCTTCTCTGGGCAACCTGTGCCAGTGCCTCACCACCCTCGCCATGAAGAATTTCTTCCTGGCATCTAATCTAAACCTCCCCACTTTCAATTTAAACCCGTTACCCTTGTCCTGTCACTACAGGCCCTTGTAAAAAGTCCCCCCCAGCTTCCTCTTAAGCCCCTTGAGGTACTGAAGGAGTCCCGCTCCACCTCAACACACACAAACACGCTTCTGGAAACGCCTCACAGAGACACAGAAAGGGTAGTAAGAACAAGACCTACAGAGTTGAAGATGAGTAAGATGATTCTGCTTAAAGTTACAAACGAAACACAGGACACTCCTAGTTCCTGTAACCCTGAGACAAGAATGCACTTGTTCCTATTTCCTTTTACCCTTCCTAAACTTGTTTGCTTTTCATTTTACTTGCAACATAAGTAAAGACTTAAGACATGCTGCTAGACATAAATCTGTGAACTAATGCCGGTATCAGACAGACGTGGGAAAAATACATTGGTAATGCACCCAAACCCAAGTTCTTCTATAAAACTTTCATACTGTGACCATGAGGCCATGGTCACGGCTCACTGACAATAAAAGATGAAGTGGCATTATTTTAAACAACACACAGAACCTCACAGAGTCCAGCTGCACAGCACGCTGTGGAGAGGAGCCACAGCAGGCATATACTTCACCACTTTTTATTCAAGGTTAATAATCTTCCTGGCATTCCATCCTCAATATCTTCACTCTGGTCCAAGAGTCATTCCCTATGGGCTTTGACAGCACTGAGCTGACTCAGGCTTTTCCAAACCACTTTCCTGCGGTTTCTTCCCTCCCAGCCCCTCCTAGTTTTCTCCATTCCTCTCTTTTTGGAGAAGGACACCTTAATTTCATCCCATTAAGTTCATAAATATTTATCTATTTATGATTGCCAGCTTTCACCTCACTGCACCTTCCCTCCGGGGCAGGGGGGGCACACACAGACCTCCCCGGGACATAGAGAGGTCTGTAAGAGGGAAGGAACAGGGGTGACAAAAACAACACCCCAAAGTCCTTGAGAAGATTCACAGCGGTGACTTTTCCTCTGCCCCCAGCTTCGAACTCACCAAGGGTTTCCTCCTTTTCCTTCACCTCGTTTCAAGGCTAAACACCTACTGCCACTAGACTTAGCGACTTCTAAGGCACAGGAAAGTCTCTTTTAAGTATTTCGCGGGCCAGCGCGCATTGCGGCAGGCTACTCCAGCCGCCCAGAGCTCAGGAATGTGCTGGGCAACAGCTCTAGCCCACCAAGGCCACCACATATTTCTTGGAAGAGGTTTCTTTTCAAGCTCTCAGCTACCAATTCAAATACCAATGGCATCCTTCTCCCGTCAGCTCAGCTTTCATCAGCAGAACTGTAAATTCCCATGATCTCATGCCCAGCCTACTGCCCGGAAAGAAGCAAGTCAATGTGGCAAGTCAGCCATTCCATAAGCATTCTTTTGAACCGCATTATTGATAGAGAGGTTAAGCTGATTGACAAGCATGAAGTTTTAACCCAGAAGATATAATGAATACTTTTAAAAACTCTTCACAACTATCCAGTGATAGAAAATGTCTCTACTTAAAACACAAGATCCAACCATATTTAAAAACATTACTTTCAGGATTTAAAAATGACCACAAGAGCATTAGAGGAGTTTGCAGGAATGATTACGGTTATTTCTCCAACCATCCCACCAGGAAGAAAAGCAGAAACAAATCTCCTGTCAAAAGACCCCAGGATGGTATGACCAACCTACAGAGAACAGTCCTAGAACAAGCACAGCAAACACGCTCAGGGAGGAGTTTGCTGTGTGACTTATGTCACTGGCACCCCCAAGTCTGAAAAAAGGGCTCCAGCCTGTATTTTCTGCAGCACTGGCTGACTACAACCTGGATACTGATCTCGAGCTGATTTCCAATGGGTATCAAACACCTAACAAAAGCTTGTGAGCAGCTAACAATTGTCCCAATCCAGCTGGGGAGTGACTGAATGGTTGAAGGGCTCCACATTCAGTATTGTTACTATTTATTTTTTTATTCTTCTAAATGATGCTCCTCTTCATACATAAAAATATTTTAATTAAAGTAACCAAATATCTAATTCACTGCCTCCGTAAGAATTTGACCAGAGAACAGAGACTGGAGTCTTTCCAACCTTACCCATAAGAGGTAAAGCATGTCCATCACCCTACACACAACAGCTGCCCTCGTGTTTGCGGCAACAGCCGGTTACCAGCTGCAATACAGCGGGATCGTTTGACTGGAGCACCATTCCAGGGAGCGCTACTGGAGAAGGCCAATATACTCAGACCTCAAACTGGGCACATGAATGGTCTTCACCAAGCAGGAGGTGATGCAGCGATGCTTGAATGTTTATGGGTACCTTCTCTTAACAGTTTACACTGTTTTCACAAGACTGCTGACTTTGAGAAGATCCATCTGTGGGAAAGCTGTTCCGTAACAGCTCGTTACACGTGCTGTTGCATCTTCCTCCAGTACATCTGGTACGGAGCCATTGCCAAAGATGGAAAACAAAGTACATTGAAACACTTAATCCATGTGAAACAGCCCATGCTTTTGAGAGCTTAGATAAATCACGTTTACTTGTTTCCACCGAGTGGCTGCTGTTTTGCTCATCGAGTACACATAAACTGAAGAACTTGTGTGAGAAACTGGTTCAAAGCAAGAACTGAATGTATGTCAGCCTGCTTATAAACCCTAACAGGATAAAGGTTTACAGTCTATTTAACCACAACTCTAAGCAAACCTGTTAGTAAGAATGGCCAGCGCTGCTGAATGTGTTAAAAGCCACGTTTTTAACTCAATCCCAACTGCACCAAACCTGCTAAACCACATGAGAAAACAAGGTGCCCGAACTCAGTTAGTCACCAGCACAGCGCAGACAAAGCCTCAGGGTACGGTTACACAGACCTCGTGCTGGGAGGGAAGGTAGGCTGCCGATCCACCAGCTACCAGCTACTCCACGGTGTACCTTCCCTGCAGTTACCCGGGTAAGCTACTCTGTTTATCACACGCTGAGGAGTGCGCAGCGACAGGTACCACGGAACAGCTAACAACCTACAGAACACCTGTGAGCTCATCTCAGGAAACACTTGTCCATACAGCTGCACCCTTATACTGCTCCAAAGTTTATTTCCTACAGTCAAATAGACACCTGTTTCTGGACAGTGAAATATTTCCTTAAGGGTGCAAATTCTGTTTAGCAGAAGCCATACAGATAATTAAACTGCTATTTCTGGTGGGTTTGAGTACAGCTGAATAGCCCCAGCGGCTCCCACATGTTACCTCACACACTTCCAACCTTGCAGATTTTCTGCTTCACTAAACACATCTTAAATAGGGACCAGCAAGGAACAAAATTTATTTTGTTGCATCTATTTGAACTAATAACTCAGTCTGGTCTATTAGCAAAAGCAGAAAGCACTTAAAAAATGCCATATCCTACTCAAATACTGACCTTATAAGAAATAAGGAAGCCCACTGAATTAACGTGCTCATATCCAAAGCGAAACAAGGGCAATACAGCTGACTCATCTTAAACCAGAAAAGTATCATGAGACTCGATGCTCAAAGGAAAAGGAAAGAAAAGCAACCCAAAAAAAAAAATCATATGCTTTCATATATCCTGCAGACAAGAGCAGCCAAGTCCCAGGACTTAGTCTTCTCTGGAAACAGATCATTTGTCTGGCTCTCCAAAACCTGTCAGCCTCACTCTGATGCTTGGATACCACAGCCCAAAACCCTGCTGTGTCACAACATCAGTTTGAGTGGAGTCAATCCTAGGTGGAGATTAATTAGCGTCTGGGCTACACTTCTGAGACCAACCCCTTCTCCCCATCTGACTGCATCTCTTCTCCTGCTGGATACATGACCTTCCAAAATTCAAGGCACATCTCAGCTACTGAGGGGCAGAACTTTAATTTCAATAACAGTCTGAAAAGGTGAGAAAGGAAACATTTGCTGTTCAACACCTCAGTAATTACAGATCACATGGAGTGGGTGGCAGCTGTAGGCGCCTCCCCAGTCCCAACTATGTCAAAAGTGCAAGTATCAAGGAGGAACAAAAAAAAAAAAGTACAAGTAGCGCATATTAAGAGCAGCACAGGAAGAGAAGGATGGATATTGTGGAAGAGATGCAGAGCAGGAGTGACAAATTCGGGCTAAAAAGCACACAAGCTGCAGGCTGGCAAGCAGTATGGCCGCATACCTCTGCAAGAGTAAAAGACATCAGGAAGACCATCAGAACCATTCAGAGGGTTGCAGGATATCGCCAAAACAAGCAAGCTGGAGTGTGGCATATGAACTCTGTAGAGCAGGACAGCAGGATGTACTGCTCTTTGTTAAAAAAACCTGGCTCTTGCTTAACCTTTTATCACACACGGCAAAGGAGACCCCTGGGTCGGTGTGGGAAACAGGCAAACTTGGACTCCTGCAGTCCGTAAAAAGCTAGGGGAAGAAAAATCAACCTGTTTATAACAGGAGTTAAATATAAACTTTCATCTCAAAGATAAATCCCTACTGACTACTGAACACCTAATTAAATCCTGGTGTAACGTCAGAGTGCGGAAAGGAGAACCGTGCACCCGGGAGCTGGCTGGCGACGCTCCCTCGCTCGGCCCTTCCAGCCATGCCCCGGCTTTTGTGCGCAGGCACAAAAATCCCAGAGTAGCAGAAACACGAAACAGATGAGTATCAGCTGTGAACAGCAGCGGCGAACTCCTCCGTCCTTACAGTTTGGGGGGTGGGAGGAAAATAAAGCCAGCCCAAAATCTTGAATGCAATGCAAACAAGAATTTTACTTTCTGGCTGTTTAGAGGTCAGGCCAAATCGGCACTGCTGGAAACCCAGCTCACACTGAGCACTGTGTTACGTCCTTGCTACAAAAATCTTGCAAGAGTTAATGGTAATTCTTAATAATTAGAACTTAATCTAGTGTTGACATGCTTCATTTTGTTGACTTTGAGTACTTCTCTCAGGAATCACACTTTTATCGCTTCTTTTTTTCCGCCTGCCCTTGGTTGGAAAAAGAAACACTGACCAATTCACATGAATGAAAGAAAACAAACCCAAGAAAAGTCTTGTAAAAGCTTGGTATGACCAAACCACAACACAAATATCACACTGATAATTTGCATTCGATAAGGCCATGTCTACATGAATCATTTGCTGCTGATATGGAAACACAGCGTGCCAAAGACCCTCCTTATTGCTCAGCCTCTGTAATAACACCTATGGAAACACTGCATCTACGAATTCCTGTGATGATTTGGAAATAATTCCAGGGCTGGTATCACATACTGCTATTACGCTGGGTATTCTTGGACTCTCCTGCACGTGGTACACGGTGAAATACACACCCAACCCTCAGTTTGTGGAGTCAAACTGCAAAACCAGCCCAACCCAAACCAGTCGTCTTGCTTCAAAGGGTACTAAAATGGGATAAGAAACAGTAAGGAAAATGGCAAGCTATGGTAGGAAAAAAAGTTTTGGCCCTTACCTAGGTCTCGCCTTAGTCTCCAACAGATGCTTCGGTCCAGAAAGACCAAGTTTAATCTTGCATAAGGATTCTGTCACTAATTATCTCACAACACACTCTTGACACTGAGATAAAGTTCCAACCCCTTAACTCTTCAGCAGCGTTCCTGGCCTTACAGAATTCCTGCACTTTGTCACACCAAGCGTGTCACAACGGGCTGCAAATGATTTTATGCTGCCCTCTGTATCACTCAGCTCCCCCTGTTTATTCATCAACACCATGATCATTTGGTTTTCTCACTCAACAACTTGTTAATTCTAGTCTTCTGATGAGCAATACGTAGGTTTGTACCAGAGCATTTGTAACAGCTCATTTCTTCTGCTCATGCAGTCCGAGTTCTGCACGGTACTTGAGCACCACAAAGAAAAACCAATCCAAGCCCACGTTACCCACCGCAGGTTTTATTAGTGCAACGCAGTAGGCAGAAAAAGGCCACCCCACGAGTGATTCCAAGCATATCACCTGCCCAGGATAGGAACAACTACCTTATTTCTTTTAGTTCCCTGCCTAGATCTCATTCAAAACAGGTAACACGCATATTTACACATTTTACACACAGACTCCTCTGGGCAAAGCTGCTTGGTGGCAGCACGCTGCTAACACCAATGTGTTGAAAACCAGATTCAAGCAGTTCCTCGGGTATATTTGGTGAGTATTCAACAGCACTGAAGCTGTGTGTTTGCACTGCTGTTCTTTTCAAGTACATTAAGCCCCGTTATCAGTCAGATCTCTCCAAGACAAAAAGCATAAATATTTAATAGTTGTAAGAGGTTATCTTCCGAGATAAAATATTTTAAGTTACCATTTTTCCAGAGGAAAATCTCTAACAGTCATTGTGTTGACGAACTGAGGGATGCTTCTCAATATCAGAAGGATATTGACCACTTGGAGCGACTCCAGAGGAGGGCCACGAAGATGCTCAGAGGGCTGGAGCACCTCTCCGATGCTGAAAGGCTGCAAGAATTGGGCTTGTTCAGCCTGGAGAAGAGGCGGCTCCGAGGAGACCTCATTGCAGCTTTCCGGTATCTGAAGGGGGCCTACAAGGGTGCTGGGAGAGGACTTTTTACAAGAGCCTGTAGTGACAGGACAAGGGGTAATGGGTACAAATTGAAAACAGGGAGGTTTAGATTAGATATCAGGAAGAAATTCTTCCTGGAGAGGGTGGTGAGGCACTGGAACAGGTTGCCCAGAGATGTTGTGGAGGCCCCATCCCTGGAAGTGTTCAAGGCCAGGCTGGATGAGGCTTTGAGCAACCTGGTCTAGTGGAAGGTGTCCCTGCCCATGGCAGGGGGGTTGGAACTAGATGGTCTTTAAGGTCCCTTCCCACCCAAACCATTCTGTGATTCTATGATTCTCCCAGAAATTAGCCCCTGCTCTCAACGTTACTAAAAAACCCACCGCTCCCAGATTATCTAAAGGCAACAAGCTGAGGTTGATCTCATCCCTCACCTTGAGCACAACCATTACCACCCCCCAACACACAGGACAGGTGTTTGCACCATCATGCTGTCAGCTAGTCAGGGGGGGCAGACTCCACAAACAGAAAACACCCCAACACAGACACCCTACCCCCTTACCCCAAAAAAAAACTCAAAGCGATTAGCTTCCAGGAGGCTCAGCTGCGTGAATGTGCTCACAGGAATGGGGAAGGGATCAGAAACCTGAGGCCAGGACTGTGGCAGTCCCAATTTAGATCAGTTTAGCCTGCTGGAGCACCACACCCTAAGATTAGTTCAACTGAGAAATGACCCATGGCTTTTTATCTACTTACTCTATTCTCTCTCCAATTCTATTTTTCACTGTATAATCTTTTTTTTTTCCTTCCTGAAAAACGGGACTTTTAAAGGAACAAGCAAGAAAGTTCTTACTAGAAATCACAAAATGGCAATCCTTGAAACTTCCGTGAAGATACTGCTTGCCAGAAATCTGATTTCAGTTCACAAAACTCAAGCTCTGTGGTTAAACAGAGCTCTCAAAATAGCAAAGTTGAAGTTATTAGAAGGACAAGATGGTATTTCAGAAAACCAAGCTGTGTGTAAGATGAGGACAACACAACTCCAGCAAAAGATGAACATAAAACAACGGTGAAGTAGGCAAAGAAATGTTGAACAGCAGCTTGGAAAAGGCATAAAGCTAATACCTGAAATAGCTTTTCTTATATCAAAAGAAACCACCTCCCAGCTAAGTAATCAAAGGGGCCTGTAAAACAAGCAAGCTGCAAAGACAACCCCAACAGTGGATGCTAAAGGCCAGTACCAAAAAAGTAAGAGTAACTGACCATAGCATTCCCTGCAGAGAAGACTACGAAGATCTTTTGAAAACTTGTCTTGATAGGATGAATCTAAAGACCTGCCTCCAAGACTCAAGAAAAGGGGCTTCAGAATCAAGCCAAGAAGATGAGCAGCATGTCAACAGGACATGAATGTCCTAACCCAAGAGTTATAAAGCACTGAAAAAAATCAAACTGAGCAACTGTTAATTGTGGTATGCAAGTACGGTGCCAGTGGTCTCGCTGCAGGTGGCCTGAAAGGTGGCTTTCCACTCCAGGTATCATCTAGACCTCAATCAACAAATACCCTCAATGTCCCTACCTGAAAAACAGGTAAAAACAACAACAAAGTATAAATTACTAGACCTGTGGCTAAACAGCATACTACCGAAGCGATGCCTCACATGTATTGGCATTCTGAAAGAATGAAATGTGTGGATAAATGTAACACAGTTAGTGGCACACACCTGGACTTTTCAAGTTCCCTCACAAAATGCTTTTATAGCTATAGTTTACTGAACAACAGAACAAAGTGGTTGATGAAACTCAGTGTGTGAAATAACACGAGGAAAATAAATACTCACTATATGCAAAGTATTTCAGCACAGTTATTACCACTGAAAAATTAAAAAAAAAAAAAAAAAGATCCTGGAGTGACTGTTAACCAACAAAAAAGGGGAAAAAACCCCCCCATACTCAGAAAGAAAACAAACCCAAAAGCATTCATCACTATAAATCCATGGTACCTTCGTATCACAGCACTGCCTTGCAGTCCCAGTCACACGTCACATAAATAAAAATAAAAATCCAGTACAAACCGAAAGAATACAGACAAAAGGTAAACACCAATAAAGTCATGATTGTTTTCCCATACTAAGAATTGTTATGTAGACTAAGATTTTGCCACGCAAGAAAAGACCATTACCAAGGTGGCAAATTACTTAGGTCTGTACGTTTCACACTAAAGGCGTGAAGAAAATGAGTAATTCTTTCATACTGACCACTTCTGACAACTGAAATGGTCAAAGATTAGAAACAGAAGAAATTTTTCCTCCATGAAAGACCATCTAGTCCCAACCCCCCTGCCATGGGCAGGGACACTTTCCACTAGACCAGGTTGCTCAAAGCCCCATCCAGCCCGGCCTCAAAGACATAAAACTGAAGAGCTCATAGTGCAGGCTTAGCGGTACAGAGACCAAGAATACAAAAGCTATGGGGTGAAGATTACACAGATTCATAGCAGACAGATCCTTTAGAAGCCCTAACAATCTGACAGCCCCAAATGCAATCTCTCTGACCTGCCTGATGTTGAAAGGACACACCGTGTTTGTTCCGTCTCTGCTGCATTTCCTGGAGGATCCACCACGAACCCCATCCTCCCCAGCTCCCTGCGGGCACCAACTCCTGAGCTCTGCGCAGAGCCACAAGCCCACCTCAGCTGCGGGAGGGGAGGACAGAGGCACAGCCTGGACACCCCTCGGGAAATCTGCCGAGATCTATGCAACGCAAGGGGACCTGAAGCAGCCACCGCCAGGCACGTCAACTGCAGACGGGACATCTGACCGGGCAAGACACCACCATCGCCTCTCGCACGAGCTTATCTGCCATTTCCATGATAAGCCTTCGCTTATCGAACGGCAGTCCGCAACTTCTTCACCCCGAAATAAAAGCTGAGGTGCAAAACTACGTTTAGGGAACTTAAAGCAACGGTTCTCCGCCGTGCTAAGTTTTCTAGCAGTCGCATTCATCTCCAATAGCTTCAGGCTCCCTCCGCAGCGGTGACTAGAACCAGAACTATGAAGGAAAGCCATTTATATGATTACCCTGCCTTAACAGAACAGACTCCTGTGAGGAAAACTCTTCATCAGACCTCGAGTGTGAGGGCAAAGTGGTCTTATCACCCCCCTACACTGAGTAGTGACCCCCAAACAGGCCCACCAGCGATGCCTTCCGC
>NW_010247871.1:0-15034 GCF_000690775.1 Eurypyga helias
GGGGGGGGGCGGAATCTTTCTAGCCTTCAATATATTCTGCTTGCCCCAGGATTTTGTATGGGATTTCCCACAGCTAGTGGCTTTTGCTGTGGCTACTTGTACCCACCAGTTTTAAACTGCTACAGAAGAAAAGCAGAACAAGCAGTTTTTCAGAAATTCCTAGAGTCTGTTGTAATTCTATGTTCTTGTTAGATCTTGTGGTGAAAAAACTCTCAAGAGCTATTCTGGCTGGGTTGAAAGGCTTTCTGCAGCTTCAGTTTCTTGATGTGCTAAGACAGGCTTTCAAATGGTTTGGACGCTTGGAGAATATGGTCCTTCTGTGCCACCTCACTGAGAACAAAGTAAGGGTCCAGAACTGTGTAATGTTCATTAAATTCCCTATCACATTGAGTTAACTATTTTGTCAATTAGTTCAAAGCATCTGTTGAATTTCCTTGGTGCATAGCCCATTTTGTATGTGTGTGTGTTTAAATGTTTCTGCTGCTAGCTAGTTAAAATTTTAATTAGTTAAATATAGAAGGAATCAGTCTTGATCAGCTAACTGTTCATGGGTTCAGATTAAGAAGATCACACAGTTCTTGGATAGAAATACTTGTGCAAAGAACCAACCAGCTACACTTCCAAGGAACACCAGGAGTTAAATGTAGTGGTTCAGGTGTGTGTTTCCCATATAAGCAATGTTAAGTTCATCCTACTAATGTCAGCTGCAGAATCTGGATGGTGTTTCATAAATTTCTCATATACTTGTATTTATCTTTCTTTCTACTTATTCCTCTTCTGCAAACCCCAATATGAGAGGTAATTTAAAATTTTATGTTACCTTGCTTTTTCACAGTATCCTGTACTATGGTAAAAGGAAAATGCAAGACTTACCTTTTAGACCACAATTTCAATATTCTCCTCAATTGATTTAAACCTGGACCATAGTAAAAATTGCAGACTAATAAAATACTGTATGATTTATGTGACTTCTTTGTTGAAAGCTCATCTTTCTCTCACAGGCAAGTGTTGAAATTGCTGAATTTAAATCTTCAAGTAATTTAATGAAATCATCCAGGAAAAAATTTATGTTTGTTGTCTTTATAAAAATTCTTCTGAGTTTATGCATGTTATAAGCTATGTCTGATTTTGAGAGGGAAACGAGGAACTCAGAAGGTCAATTAGAAAAAGAAAACAAAGATGTCAAAATTTACAAAAGAAAGAAATGAAGAAGAGAAATAAAGGAATAAAGTACAGTCTCATTATTGGCCTCTCACTGCTTCAGTCTTGCTAGCTGATGGGATTTACCTATTTTTGTGACTCTTGCATTGACTCTTTTATCCCTGATTTCATCAAAAGGGTGAAATTATACTTCAAGACAGATATGATCAAAAAATGCCTTTTTATTTTTATGCAGAACTGAGAGGATTTATGAAGTTTCCTAATGTTTCTTAAGCATCTTGCTAATTCTACAGAATGAAAACTGAACAATTAGGAAGACATGGGGAAATATGATCTTCCTGGAAAAAAAATTAATGGATTAATACATGCTGATTTCAGCTGTGCAGCTGTGTTTATCCTACAAACGATTGGCATTAAATGGGGGGAATTCATCAAATTTCTCCTCAAGTGCAAAAGCTTAGAATCAACACTTCAGAGCAAGGGACTGAGATGGTTTTGCCCTTTCTGATGCTAGGTAAGGCAAAGGCCCGAGTCACTTAATGATATTGTCCTGAGTAAGCCAGGGGCTGGCACGCTTGCATGAACGAATGGTTTAGGTGGTGACTGGAGACAGGATGGGGGGAACAGACTGCCTGCTCTGCTGCTGTCAGAGATTTTCTTAAACTGTCTTGATGTCAGTTCAGAAAATACCTTATTTGTTTTAGTAAGTTAGTTCATAACACCTTGCAGAAAAGGGATGCATAATTATCACTAAGTAAAAGAAATAATAAAAGGAAATATTTTTACTATTAGAAATAGTTTATACCTGTACTCTAAACAAAAGGTCTATCTTTTCAAGATGTGTTCTTGCATACATTTAGCGCTTCAGCAGATAGCATGCCCCCTGGAACCAGTTTATATTACAAATGCATGTTCTTTATACTTGCTTATACTCACAAACAATTGGAAGCTTATCATACATACAGATGCATTAATCACAACATGTCACTGAGTCGGTTCAATGATTTTCGTCCTATCAGTTGCTCATAGATTGTTGATTTTGAGTCCTCCTTATTCTCAATTATTTATTCTTGATGTATGATCAGTCACCTGATTCATAGGGCATGGAATAATCAACCCTCTGATTAGATGACTGAAGTATATTTAGAAGTATTTTAAACAGTAATGAAAGGCAAATATTTGGTGACAAGCAATGATTCAGATTATCAGCTGTAGAAACTGGTGTAATTGTTGGATAAAATGGCAGATGATAGTTCAAGTTATAGCTATTCCTTTATGATTAAGCCCTTACACCGCAAAAGGAGAAAAAAAACCCAAAACCTCTTTCCTATACAAAACAAATTGTAGATAGTTCTAAAACATGGAGGGAAAGTGTTTAAGATTTATGTGATTATGATTTGTATTGGTGTTCAAGATTATATATTCTCTGTTTTATGGCTTACCAGTGATATGGAAAAAGCGGTGATGTGAGTTATCTTCTGAGCATTGGTGGGACAGATAAGCATGTTCAGATGTCGTGCAGTTATTGTAACTGTTTGGCATCTGCATTTTGCTATCAAAGGACATTTGTGCATCACGCAGTAGAATGAATTTTGCTTGCTGCTTTATTACACTGACTGCAGTGGGAGTCTGAAGGGTCTAATTTCCATTTGTCTGACTAACATTTTCTAAGTATGTTACATTTTCATTATTCTTAGAAGCAAGGACAAAGGCAGATTAGAAGTGCTTGCTAGCATGAATTGTTATCAGGGCTTGCACTGCAAAATGGTTTTGCAGATCAAGTGGAAGGTGGGCTGTTCTCTGCCTGAAGAACATCTTTCTTAAATGGCAACACACACTATTATTTTTAACATCCATTCAGGTGTATTCAGGCCTCATATTTCAAAGGGCATTCACAAATTCTCAGACCTGACTGTTCAATAAGAAATAATAAAAATCGTGACTCTGAATAATGTAACGTGTATTGGAAAGAAAAAAACCCCACTGTGTGAAGGACACAGAGCAGATGAGTCAAAAGCCTTCTCCAATTAAGAAAAAATTGGTTTATGTACAGGGTTGAAGGAAATGCCATGAAAATTTCAGTGTCTCTTTTGGTGTGTGTAATATGTATGAGCATTTGAAGGTAGCTGATTGAATTTAAATCTTTGGATCTATAGCAACTGCAGGCAGTGCTTCATAGTGCTGCTAATTCAGCCGGCAGCACTATGTGCAGCTATTGCATTGCGACAGGATGAACCAGGAAATATGGTCCTGCAACTTCTTTCTAATTGATATTGGGATATCACTGGAATGTTTTCCAAAATGAAGTAAACAATTTCCAAACAAAATATTTTTATTAGGACATTGTGAAATATGAAACAATGATTATATTGATAGGCAAATGTCTCCTGTCTAATAAAATTGGCTTGTGAGGCCTTGAATTCCTTCTCTGGAAATTACCTTGGTTTGTATTCAGTACACGGCACTGTGAAGTTTGCAGTGAGAGTCTGAAACAGGGCCTGAACTGGGAGGCAAGGCAGCTAAAATGAAAAACAGAAATAACTGTTCTTTTCAGCTCTGAACAAACAGAGAAGTCCTAAACAGACGATCTGTTGAAAAGTCCTCACGGGCCAGATGCTTCAGCCATAAGAGAGCAGGTTCACAGAAATTTTCCATCCAGCCAGCTTATTCTGGGAGCAAATCCATCAGAAAGACCAAAGTTGCAGAGCATTAGGATGCCTGAGCTTTCCAGGAAAACTTCCTAAGAAAACTCAGGCAAGGTCACGTGAACCAAGCTACTCAAGAAAATTCTAAATTTGTTTTCCTGAGTGTAACTTACGATTCAGTTTCTCACACCCAGGAATATACACAAACATTAGGGAGAATTTTAACTTACCACAGCCCCAAAGAGAAGCCCCAAGACGTATTGAAGATTCAGACTTTTGATGATAGTACATCCACTGCAGCCAACCCTTTGCTCACAGAAACATCACTACAGTTGATTCAGAAATATCTTGATGAGCTCAGTCAGAAAGAACATCAGCTGTTTTTCAGAATGGCACAATTGATGAAAAACGAATTAGGTCAAACCTGCACTGTGAATTAGTTCAATTATAATGCTCCACATTTTATTAAAATATGGCTTTCATCCACTGTGGGACAATCATGTTCAAAGGGTGTATGATTTTACATATACATAAGGACAAAACTGATGACTTTCAGCTTAGAGATATTGCAGAAACTCAAGATTAATATAATCATTTGGTTCCTTCTTTTTTTTCCCCAATTTATAGCTCATTCTTTTCACTTTGTCTTGAAAAAAGGGGTGTGTTTATGAGTCCTTTAGTACCATGAGTGAATTTATCCATTATAAGTGAGATGAGAGCCACTGCTCCAAATTCAGCATGCCTTTTCCTCTATTCCTGTCATACCTGATTTAATATTTCATAGTTTTGTGAGGGTTGGGGACTCCCAGGTTTCCTTAAGTCCATGGCTGCCTGCATCCTCCCAGTCTTAAATCAGAGTAAGGATAGGTCCAGTTCTGGACCACTATTGTCAGAGAGAGTTTCATCATTGCTTTTGAGAAGAATCAGGTGAAATTAGGAAGACAGACTGCTGAAGTTATGTATATCATCAGATGGATCAAGACTTCAGGCTGAGGTGAGGTCAGGCAGGACACTAAAAATCTTTTATCCTGCTTTATCTTTAGCTGAACTAATTTCTGTGCAAGGACATTTTGCTGTATTTGTAAAGTACTTTTTTTCTTTATTTTTTTAACAGAAGATTTACAAATTTGCAAAGTATTCTGGTCTCTGGTTTATAGATAACCAGGATACAAGGGGTGGATGAAAGTTGTCAGCTGCATCTCCACAGGGTGCTGCTCTGGAAAACTGTGATTGGGATTGATTCTCCTGTTCTCCAGCACAGCAGCCACACGACAACTTCAGAGGGCTCATGATGCTGACAAAACTCTGGAGTATGCTCCACACTGCCTGAGATTCTGAGCAGTTGCAGGTGGCTTCTTACGTATGAGAGCCAAACACTCTTACAACTTAACTCCTGTTAGTCTGACCTCTTTTACTGGTCATGAAATTTTATTTTATTCACTGTTCCATCAGGACATGACTTTTTAAAACATACAGAAAGGGGCCCTGATCTGGATAAATTTGAATTACAAAGAGCACGTGCTTTCCATTTTAAGGAATGTTAGTCTAAGCATTTAATTGGGAAGTAGGTACATCTGATGTTTTAAATAAATATATTGTAGTTGTCAGCCTTTCCAAGCAAAAATTTTAATTTCCATATAGCCACAAATTCCACAAATTACAAGCACAAACTATGTTCAGAGTGCCTCATTGTTGCTTTAATCCTGAATCCAAAAACATGCCATTAGTTTTATTCCTTGGGTTTATGTGTCAAAATGAAAGGAAGAAAGAAACAGCACCAGAAGCATACAAAATGTTCTTCCTTTTTGCTTTTTACAAGAATGGATTTTGAAAGTTTGAGATCAAAAAAGCCCAAAACACATCTGTAAATGATAGCTCAGTTCTCCTGAGGAAAATAGATTCATTGGTCTTATTACCTCAGCTCTGTGTGCCTGCCTGGAAACTAAATAAACAGATAGTTTGCCAAGATGAAACATCAACATCCAGAGTATAGAGTTTGACTTGGGATGCTCTAGACTTAGCTCCCAAACTATGATGGGCCATTAATGCTGATAGGAGATCTTCCAGGGTAAAAGAGAATAAAAGCTAAACTGCAGAGCCCTTGCAGCTAAACAGACAAAGCAGTGGTTTGTCTACTGTCCAATTTTTACTAAACATAAAATAATTATTAAAAAAAAACTAAACAGTAACTTCTAATAATGTGTCTTTCTATGTCAGTATTCTCAATCTCCACCACTAAAAATAGAATCTCTAGTACAAAGTACATTAGCTAGAAGAGATAATCTATTTCATCCCATCTGTAATCATCATAGATATGTGAAATCCATAATGTACATCTATTACCTGAAAGGGTATATGCCAAAGGACTGAGTCATGGCTTTGCTCAGGGTAGGAAGCCTGACAAAGCTGCACTGCTCCCCACAACAGATAAACCTGTTCCCTTTGTGGAAATTTCCCATCCACCTTTTTTAAAAGATATGCAGTATTTGACTTAAAGTCCTAGTTCATAAACAAACCACAAAATTTCCTGCAGTTGATGAGGATAATGCATAATATGAAGTAAAGCAGGCTCCCCTTTATTGTTAGAACAAACAGATTTATTTGAGAGAAACAGCACAGCATATATATTTTAATAATGGATAATCACCTGTTGCATTAAGATAAAATGAAATGGAGAGCAAATATCCCTGAGACAGAGATTTAGTTCCATGCTTCTATGGAAAAGGTGTTTAAGAAGTTTCCAGATGTGGGACACCATTCTTATTAAAGCTGAGGTGACTACCTGACTTGAAACTACATACTATATGTATTAACTCTTAAAATGACAGTAGTTACTGCTGTTTCCTGAGCTCTTATGTGTTCTAAGCAGCTACTATGCATTATCAGTCAATGTTTTTTAAGAGGCAAGATATACAAAAGAATAGATGTCACCATAATCAAATGATAGAGAACAAGAATCCAGTCTGTATGCCAAAATTATCAGACAGCTTATTTCCAGCGGGGCCAGCATGTTGGTTTACTGCACTCAGTAAACTCAGATCATGGAGTTACTGAGATGAAAATTGCTGTGTCATGAATACTTCTCTGTCAGCCCAGACCTGCCTGACAAAGTGGTCATTAAATCCTAACAGTCAACTACTGAGCATGAAACACTTGGGGCAACAGGCGGGCGGAGGCCTTGGTGATCAAAGGGGTTTGGGTCTGGAGCAGTGGGCAGTTTGCCAAAGGCCGACACAGAAGCATAGTGTTAGGGGAAGAGGGTGCAAACAGAGTGAAGCCCTACAGAGATGGCAGGTGTGTTTGATGAGAGAGAAGAGCGCAAGAGTCAGGTTTGGATCCAGGAGCAAGGCACTCGGAGGGTGGTGTTTTGGGTGCTTAGACTGGTCACCTGCTGAATCAGTGAATGTCCCAGAGGGGAGCTGGTGGCATGGTGTGAGTCCCATGCTCTGGAAATGTTGTTCTTGGATCTCCCAAGTGCATTTTTCCAGCTGGAGAGAACAAGTGTCACAACCTTTTTCCAGTATCCTGAGTCGTGAGAGCTCTCCATGTGGTTAGTGGTCATGCCGGCATGAGGGCAGGTGCCAGTGAGCCTTCTCCAACCAGTCTCCCTGCCTCAAGGTCGAAGGCCAAAGAACTTCAACGGAGAAGTGTGGGATAGAGTAGGTATGTGACTGTAAATGTAGTCATTGAAGACAGACCATTGACAAAGATCTGCTTAACCCTCCCAGAGCTCTGCAGTGCTCTGAAGGCAGGTCAGAAGGAGAGAATGATTACTGCAGTGTAAAGTTCACGCTTTCCTGGCTGTGCTGCTGACCTATTTGGATTTGCTTTGCTTCGCTTCACCACAGCATGCGATACAGCACTTCCAGCTCTGTCAGCAGTCACTGGCCAGTCTTGCGTGCCAGGAGGAGAGACCCTCCCATGCATTTGTGATCTCTGGGCTTGATTATTATCTGCAGGAATGAGATGACTAAGCTGAAAAATACTCATCTGGTTTGTAATTCAGCGGATGAACAAGACAGGCTGCTGAGAAGACAGCACCCACATACCCTGCTCTCTGGAGTTGGGTCCCTCTCAATGACATAGCTAGACTGAAGTTTGCAGCACCCTGTATCAAAGCCCAAGTGACTTATGCCATTAACTTTTCTTTCCCGTTGGCTAATATGTCACCTGACAGGAGGAAAGCTACCCTCAGCCGTGATACCTGTTGGTACAAAGGGTAAGGATTCCTCCTCAGTTGGTCTATGTTTCTGGGTGTTCATCTGTAAACAGCCAGAATTACTGTAGACATCACCATTTTTGCAGCAAAGTGCAGTTTATGCTCCTCTGAGCTACTCTGCTTGCAACACCAACCAGACAAAATCACAAAACTATTTCAAAGCTGAGGAATGTGAGGCAAAAGATTTTTTATTTTCTCAGTGATACCCTAATGTGGCTTAAAGTCTGGTCACACTGGAGGTGAAGGTGGGTGCATCTGTATCATACTAGTGATTAGCTGTTTTCTGGTTTACTCCCAGGTTACATGCTGGCGTGAGCTATCTATTTCGTTCTAAAAGGAGACATAGAAACAGTTGACATGATAATTTGTTCCAGGGTCTGTTCCTGGATGCAGCCTATGCCAAGACTTCCATCTAGGACATTCCTCCTACATTATCCCACGTGGTAATGCAGCACATATCCTTGGTGTCATGCTATGAAAAACACAGATGTGCCAGACTGCATGCAGCACAACCCTCACATGATTTTAGGCATTTTGAACTGGAAAATGATGACAAATAGTCTATCCTTGACATAAAGAATCTCCATAGAAGGGGGATGCCTTTAATTTACAGCCACAGACTTTACATCCTGGAGAACATGGTGAGGTCAGTGCTGGCTGTCCTGTGGTGTCTGTAAATGCTGAGATTTCTCAGCCATTAACATGGGAGAGATCCTGTGAGATCACTTATGAGATCAGCCTATCAAGTGAAAAAGATCTTCACCTGTTGGTAAGAACTTTGACTTGTTTGGTATATGGAAAGACAAGACACCTCTTAAAGGGCATAGGTTGTAAAAAGTAAGAAGAACATAAGAAAGCATCCGTCAGAAAAATATGAGGACACTGCTTTGGAGAAGTAATCACAGAGAATTTATTTTCCATAAAAATCTATTGATGGATTCCTTAACGTGTGTGGTGGTCAGAGTCATATAAAATTCTGTCATCAATACAGTTTCTTTCACAAGCGAGCGAGCACATACTGCCTCCTCATCACTATCCAGCTGAGGATCACGTGTAACTGCTTTTAGATGTAAAATAAGGTCAATAAACGTTTTTTTTTTTCCTGAAAATAATGTGCCATAGTTCCAAGACTGAGTAGTTTGGGGGAAACTGGTGGGTGTTTATAGCAGTAAAACAACATCTTGCAATTAAGTTTCAAGATCTAATTCCCAAAGAGATACAAACTCCATATCTATGTACATATGTATGTACGTATTTAGAGAATGCTTCACTCAGAGAAACAGAGCCAGTTGTTGGGAGGCTGGAACAGGACAGCTGCTCAGTAGCTGATACTCCCACATTTTACAACAGGGGTGAAGAACAATAACACCCTCAAGAAGCATTAAAATTCTATTTTTATCAGAAGTCTTTGGCGATCATAGAAGCATGCTGGCAGTGACCACTGGTAGCTCATTTGGCATACAGAATTTTAGCAAGTGGGCAAGTATTGATGATAATGCTATCATTTTCTGTGACTTTTTCTTGGGTTATCTCTCTTCCAATTACAGATGGGTCCTTTTTGTTTACAGGTTGTGGCAGTCAGTTTCACACTCATTATTCTCTGACATTCTGTAGACATTCTTATACTGATTTTGAACAAACAACTTTCCATGTCCTGAAGACAGATGATGTGGTAGTTTACCATAGGTTGTATGATTGCTTCAGGACGGAGAAGTATACGGAATTGAAAACATCTATATGCTTCTCAATTAAGCATATCATAATTGTAAACAATTTTCTTTGACAATTTAGTTTAGTTTCTTGGCTTTTGAACACACAACTTTCCATGTTATTGTCCTGAAGACAGATGATGTGGTAGTTTACCATAGGTTGTATGATTGCTTCAGGACGGAGAAGTATACGGAATTGAAAACATCTATATGCTTCTCAATTAAGCATATCATAATTGTAAACAATTTTCTTTGACAATTTAGTTTAGTTTCTTGGCAATATTCTTCCTGGCAATAAAATCACCTCCAGTACTGTTAGCAATGATTATTTCAAGACTTTTCCAGCTGACATCAGCCAGGACTGTGCCTCTGTAATGACACTAAGGCTGGCCTATTTATGTAACTATGCTCAGGGAATGCTTCCATATACAAGTTCATCCACACTTCATTGAAAACATTAAGCATTCTTTTTCCTTATGTAGTGACAGAGTTATATGTTTTAGATTATAAATTCAAACCTTCACAGTTACTAGACTCACATGGCAAAAAGCATAGGCCAGGCACAGTTTGCAAACATCATTAACATGCTTTCTATTTAGTTTTTGGATGTTCTAGATTTTTTATTGTTTGAAAACATTGGCAAAAGTACTGGCAACAGTATCAAAGCCCTAAAGGTTAGAAAATGAAGCCAAATGCATGAAAGACTGTTACCCAACCAACAAGATAGTTAGGGAACATGTCAGCTCACAGAGGAGACTAATTAAACCCTCTGTAGTTTCCCACAAGCTGAACTGATTTTCACTTCAATCCTTGTGCTAATCACTTACCCTCAGACGTAAAAATGGAGCTACACTCCTGCAGGTATAAATAAAGGCATATTTTGAATTTGGAAGATAAGGATAAGGGTCAAAGCAATAAATAAGGGTCAAAAAAAAACCAAAAACCCACAAAAAAACAACCCACAAATGACCGAAGAAGGGGGAGGAAAGACAAAGGTTATAATAGTATCAAGTAGCTCACAGTGAGGTTAATAAGCATCTTAATGCTAATTAATATAAAACTTTAAAATCACATACTACCATTTTTGTCTACAGCTCCAGTGAGTTAACAGAGGAGTGAGGAAACTTGCATACACAGCTACATTTTGAGCACTGAGGAAGGAAGCTGGGTAGATTACTGGGAATGATGGAACAGAGTGTTTAACTAATATGTTTCCTAAAGATAGACTTTATTTTGATTTTGGAAACTAAAACAAATTCCTCTTAAGCAGATATTTTTTTGTTAAAGAGTTTATATGGCAGGAACTTAGAATAATATGAAAAGTTGTAATGTAGCAGGTTGTTAAATTTTCCTACAATTGATTTTCACATGGTTTGAGCACTGTTGTATGTAGCCATTACTTGCATGTGCCCTTTACTTCTACTTCTTCATTGTAGTTTTCTGCAAGGAAGAGTTATGACAAGTCACACTATGGGGATGACTGGCTAAAGCATCAAAAACAATCTTGCCTTAAGCTTATTTCTATATTGCATAAGATTTGAATCATACCAAATGTTTGTCTTTATAATGCAGTTCTTGTTCTTACTAAACTGCCATTGACTGGTGCTGTGAAAGACCAATTTGAGACCATACTTGCCTTCATTAATGCCAAGAGCAAACTTGTCATCAAAGAAAGTTGATTCCGATCCTCAGATAAAAGGTATTAGTATGCCTATGCATGCATTGCTTTTGGTTCTAGGATGGACTTCAGTAAATGGAATTTCTGTTTGGGTGCAAAGGCTTTGGAAACAAACACAAAAGTAGGTAAAATTTCTTGGTTGCCCCTGGTCAGCGTGAAATGATGGTTCTGAGAAAAAATCCTGAATATTATGATACTGCCTATATCAATGTGGCAGTAATACAGTCTGGGGGTTATTTGAGGAGGCAGAAAAATGGTTTCATTCTTTACTTAAAAAGACTACAAAATGTACAAGTAAAGGACAGGTTTTACCACATTCTTGCAGGAATTTTGTATCAGAGGACTGTGTATTAGTTATTCAGCCAATAATGTCTCAGTCTGGATTGCAAAATCAGTATGTGGCTTTAAGAAAAATTTATGTTATATTTAAAATCACTGGGTTTATCCTTATAGATATTTTTCCTTGTGTGAGTGTTGATAGGAGTTTACAATTTAGATCTGGATACCTACAGCTCATTTCTTTGTCTACTCATGAACTTTTAGCTTTGGCAAGAAAAAAGTGTGGGCTACAGGAAAAAATATGCTTTAAAAGTGAAAGCTGTACATATATGATATGGAAGCACAGGGTTTGATGCCTTTACTGCTTTAGTAGTTGTGAAATATTTTCATGAAAAAAATTTATTGTAATGTTCCATTATGAGTTTCTGGGGTTGGTGTTACAAATAGTAATGTCATGTCTTTGTAATATATTATTAACTTTTATTCATTATATGCCTTTATAAGCTTTTTTCTTTTACTCAACTCTATGCAAGCTTGTGAATAAATATACATTTCAAATGATTTATGAAACTGGTGAGTTTATATAAATATGCCTAGCTCCCTTATATAAATCAGTGGCGTAAAGGAAAAGATCATAGCAAATAGAGTTGGCAGAGCTTTGGGGAGGTTTATGTAGTCTATATTCAGCCTCAAGAATTCAACTCTGCCTTTGCCACCCCTGGCAAACATTTGTCTAACCCCTCCTTAGAAGCTCCCAGTGACAGAGATTTCACAATCACCCAAGGCAATCTATTCCCACGCCTGCTGATTCTTACAGATAAAAAGGTCCAACCTGAATTTCTCTAACTGTAATTTGAGTGTATTTCTTCTTGTCCTCTCTCCAAGGAAAAGTCACTTTGTCCTTTACTCTTTGTAGCAGCCCTTTCTGCACTCAAAGACTGTTATCAGGTCTTCCTTCAGGCTTCTCTTCTGCAGACTAAACAAACCCAACGCGTCTTCAATTGCAGCTTAATGTTACTTAGCTGTCTGCAAGATGTAATGTGTAAGGAGCATTCACAAAGAACACAGACAGTTAAAGGAAAGTGAGGGGAGGCATACATGAAGAGTCCTTAGCTCTGCATTTAATGTGCTTCTGTGGCATTTATTTCCTAAATTTAAATTTGGAGCCTTTTCTCATACCTGTTTACCAGGCTTTTCCTAATTGACACTCCAATCCAGATCTGAGTTCGGATTCCAACCGCCCATATAGCCAAGGGAGTACTTTATTGAAGAGTTTCTACTGATGTCAGCATGTAGAAAAAGTCAGTTAAAACTGATAATTAAAATGGCTTGGAAGAAAAGAACAATGACAACATTGTACTGTGGACAAAAAGGAAGATACTGTAGATGTACTTCATAGGAAGTTGTTCTCTGACAAAAGGAGATAGTACTTTCTGTTTATATACTATTTCCTCATCTTTTTTTTTTTCTTGAAAGAAATGAAGGATTTCATAACAAAACTGACAAATGCATTTAATTTGAAAAGAATAAGTGAGTAAGCTTGTACGCACTTCTAAACTCTCATACTTCATGAAGACCTCAAAAATTGCTCTAATTCTATCTAGTATTAAGGCTTGTATCTGTTTTAATGGCAAAACTTAATGTTACTAAGCCTGCTTATATTCTTTATGATTCATAGCATTTAAAATTATCTGGGGTTTGAATTAAAGAAAATAATCATTAGTCACTATTTTCTCACTACTGTCTAAGTGCTCTACTTTCAGCTATATTTTTCTTTCTTTTTCAAGGTGTACAACAAAAGGCGTATGCAGTTGTCTTTGTTAAGTGATGAAACACTTCTGTCATGATCTGCTAATTTTGCTGTGGCTAGCAAAAAAATGACTGGCAGAGTGATAAATTTATAAGGCTTCAGGTAGTACAATCTGGAAAATTTATTAACCTGGACTTGCACAAAATAATATTTGAAGATGGTTTATGTAAGACCATGTTAGGTAATCTGCACAGACAAATATGGAACTGATTTGGCAGCCAGTAGTAGATTCAGGCATGAGAACAGACAAATCATAAAGTGACGTGACTTTTCTATCTTTATGGTATAGCAAAAAAAAAAAAACCAAACTACCAACAAAAAAAAAACACCACCAAAAACCCAGAGTGGTAGGAGTAAGGAAATGGTCTTACTTTTGTGCTTTGCATCAATGAGAAAGAGGCTGGAATTCTGTCTACAAATTTACCACTGGATTTGAAAGACAAATCTAAAAAATGGGAGCAGGACTGGAAAATAGTATAGCGTACAGTCTTTTTTAATTACAGAAAGATTTAGAGGTGACTTGACTGGTGCATAAGCGTGTTTGGAAAACAAGAGGTATTAAAAGGTCCTTTTGAAGAAAAAGCCATAACAAGGATTCTTTCAAGCCCAAAGCAAAATCAAACAGGAAATGAGGCACATGCCTTTAGAAGTGAAGTAGGAGCAACTGAGACTAGCTAACAAGAGAAGTGGATAGGCTTTCTATCTCTTCATGTCTTCAGATGAAGACAAAGTGCCTTCCTGTGAGATGTTCTTCAGCAAAGCACAAGTAACTGGGGACAGTGGAGTGACATGGGTGGGCTTGGAGCACTGAGAGCAGGTCACAGATCCTTGTGACTTCTTTTTCTGGGAGTCAGAGTTCTTGGCAGTGACCTCAAAACTCTGTAGTAGGAAGGACATCGTTAGTAAGTTTTCTGTTCAGATCCATCATCTTGTTATTCCCTTCTACAAAAGTGGCAAGTAGATCTTCTTTATCCTATGCCAGTTGCTTGATACCAACAGCTTGCCTTTCACCTTGCACACGCAACCACAGTTTCGAATTCCTCCATTATTTTGTGAGCTGCCTTGCTGAGTACTAGAAACGTGCTAGCAACAATGTTTAGGACAGAAGAGCATTCAGTGAGAGATGAGCTGTTTCTGTAAGTGCAGCTCTCAGGCCCAGAGCAGTTTGCTGTATATTTCTCTGAATTTGAAGCATGGTGGGTCAGCTGGTGTCACCCCCCAAATTCATCTCCGTCCAGGATTCCAGTAGGAGGAATGAAGAACCACTTCAAAGGGCCACTGTTATGTATAAGGAGGTCTTTTTCTCACTGATATGTCAAGCTGCCTGGGCCAAACTGTGCAGTTCCTCTTCCAGAAACAAGAAGCACTAGCCAAGTGGCAGAGAGCAAGGAACTGAGATCCCAACTTTGTCCCCACTCTGAGTAGATGCTTCAGAAAACTATCTTGGGAACCATCAAAGATAGAAATGTGTGTGACAAAATAGCAAATACAGGAAATATGATGCTGCCTTAGCCTTGCATACTCTGCACTTTC
>NW_010247871.1:15065-16067 GCF_000690775.1 Eurypyga helias
AACACTTCCTTCCTTACCCTGTGCTTTTTCTTAGCAGGATGCCTTAATTCTGGGCATTTCCAAAAGAAATCATTCTGTGTGCTTAACCCCATTCTTCATTTCAGAATTTCCTTGATGCCTAATAGCAGCCAAAAAAGACCAGTGCACATCTCTGCCCCGGGTAGTCTTGCCGAAGGAAAGGAATCATTAAAAGATCCCCAGTTCTCTTGCTGAAGTGACTTTTCATGATAATCACAGAATGGTTTGGGTTGGAAGGAACCTTAAAGACCATCTAGTTCCACCCCCCCTGCCATGGGCAGGGACACCTTCCACTAGACCAGGTTGCTCAAAGCCTCATCCAGCCTGGCCTTGACCACTTCCAGGGATGGGGCATCCACAGCTTCTCTGGGCAACCTGTTCCAGTGCCTCACCACCCTCACCACCACCCTGAAGAATTTTTTCCTGATATCTAATCTAAACGTCCCCACTTTCAATTTAAACCCATTACCCCTTGTCCTGTCACTACAGGCCCTTGTAAAAAGACTCCCCCACTTTCTTGTAGCCCCTTCAGGTACTGGAAGTTGCTATACCTTCTCCCTGGAGCCTTCTCTTCTCCAGGCTAAATAAACCCAATGCTCTCAGCCTGTCCCCATAGGACTGATGCTCCAGCCCTCTGAGCATCTTTGTGGCCTGCTGATCTCTTCTGTCAGAGACCTCCTGCCAGGCAGAGGTGGGGGTGTCTCTTGAGCAAACAAGGTGCCAATCCTCCAGTCGGCTGTTCCTTACCAGGGGTAGGAGGGTGCTCATGATGTGTGTTCAGACTGCACAGATCAGTGATGAGGTCTTTAATTGCTGAGTACTCTTTTTGTTTCCACGCTGTATCTGTGTATCACACAACAGAAGTTCAGTTCAGGTCACCTTTGCTCTGGATACAGACCTACTGCATCTAAGTCCTTCTCGCTGGGGAACTGCTGAGCCCCACATTCGGGGAGGTGCTGTGCAGAAGGAGATGGAGCAGCCAGG
>NW_010247871.1:16162-18091 GCF_000690775.1 Eurypyga helias
ATTTCTGCAAGGGATACAAAGCACCTGTTTACCAACCTTTATTCATCTTGTGGAGTCGATTGCTTGTTTACTGTTGTCATTTCCTTTCCTCAGTTCCTCCTAAACTCTGTTTTAATTTTCTATAATAACACCCTAAAAAAAAGAGTAGTTATTAGTATTACCTTCTCCTGCTCCTGTTTTGCCTCCTCTCTCCCTTTCTTACCAACTCCAGTTTCTGGTTTTAATTCTGTTTTGCTCTGCAAGAGAAATGAAAGTCTGTTTACTGATCCTGTCCCCACCCTTTCCTTTCGTGTCACAGCTGGTCCTTGAAATATGATGGAATAATAGTTCTGCATCTTCTCTTCCCTACCACCTCCCTTCCATCTATTAGGAATGAATTTTGGTATTGTTGAAAGATCCCAGATGAAACTGCCAACTCAGAATGTCTCAAACAGACTTTATTGAAATAAAATGGATTAAATAACTTTAAAAATTATAGTTGCTATTTAATTCTCTATTTTAAAAATTAACAAGAGGTGAAGGAAGGTTTGGATCATTATGGATGGACCCAGTATGTGCTTTGTTCTGTTGAGCATCCTGGTATTTTGATGGACTATTGCTATTTCATTCTCTATTTTAAAAATTAACATCATTATGGATGGACCCAGTATGTGCTTTGTTCTGTTGAGCATCCTGGTATTTTGATGGACTATTTTAAATGACTGCCATTATTTATCCATCTGGAATGCTGACAGCAAGCCTGGGGATAGGAGTCCCCAGGTTTGTGAAGCCTTTTGTACTGGGTAGTAGGGATTCCATTATTTCTCTTTTGGTTTGGACTTTGAAAGTGGAAGCTGAAGAATTAACCACTGGAAGTGGGAGCAGATAAGATGCTTTATTTTCAAGTTAAGCAGAAAGTGAAAGGCGTGGCAATACAGCTATGAAACAGATGAGATGGGGTGGATGCACAGCAGAGATCTTATTACAATCGCCTTCAATGTTACACTTTTTCCATGTGCAGTGTTTACTGAATGGGATTTAACGAGTCATGCAAGCAGCTAAACAAACAGATTTTTGGCATCATTTCATAAAAGAAAGGAGGCTGAAGATTAACAAAACAAAAAAGACAAAATCTCTTTATATTACATGAAATTCAAGTGGAACACCATTTAACAGTTAACCTCATCATGTCTATAAGTGATTTGTAAATTGACCAAAAACATATATGACCCCAGATTTTACTGCAACAGTTGTCTGAACAACAGATGTTTATGTCCTAGTCTTGCAATGGGAGCTAGTGTAATGATGCCCTGTTCTTTGAGGAAAGCCCTCTGAAGTTGACACACCATTACACTGTTTTGGTAATTTAACTGAAAAAATAGTGCAAACAACATGCCTGTCCAGTAGGAGTGTGTCTAAAAGCTGTCTTCTGAATTCCAAATATTTGTACCTGTTTAACACTGTGAATCCAAACATTATTTCCTGTTGTACAATAGCAAGTGAGAAGCTGAACCTGAGATCGTCCACTACTGTGCTCATCAAAACACTTAAAATTATTATTGTGTGTAAGGACTGCCATGGCTTAACCCCAGTCAGTCTCTATGCACTACACAGCTGCTTGTTCACCTCCACTCTCCTCCAGGGGCATGGGGGAGAGAATTGGAGGAAAAGGTAAGCAAATTCATGGGTTGAGATAAGAACAGTTAAATAATTGAAAATAAATGAAATAAAATAATTATCCTCCTCATACTATTATTACTATGTAATGAAAATACTACTACTACTTTTGATAATAATATGTAAAGAGAAGGAAAACAGCAGTGGGAAAAAAAAACAAGTGATACAACCACTCACCAGCCACCAACCAACGTCCAGCTTGTCCTCAAACATCAAGAGTCAGAGGGCAAGAGAGAGCCAGCCCCCCCCCCCCCCCCCCCTCCACCCGAGGGC
>NW_010247871.1:18180-20465 GCF_000690775.1 Eurypyga helias
TGGTCAGTTTGGGTCAGCTGTCCGGGCTGTGTCTCCCCCCAGCTTCTTTTCTACATGAAGCTGGGAACACAGGTGCAGTATGAGAAACTGAAAAAGTCCTTGGCTTAATAAAAACATTGCTTGGAAACAACTGAAAACATTAATATGTTGTCAATATTCTTCTCAGCACAAATCCGAAACATAGCCTCGCAGTAAACCCATCAGTGTGTTATCAACATTCCTCTCAACACAAATCCAAAACACAGCCTCATACTAGTTACTGTGAAGCAAATTAACTCTACCACAATCAAAACACACACAGGACAAGCTATTGTGGTTTCAAACTCTGCCTTTTAATAAATTCTAGCTTAATTCTTCACCAAATCCATTCAACATTGCAAGTTTTATGTGCAACTTGGAGAAAAAAAAATCTTATTTGGAAAGCCACATACTTCTACCACTTTCCAGAAATGCTTTTTGGCAAGCTGAGTTAAACAGCTCACAGCAAGAGATCATGTGGGAAGATCAAGGTAGTAGGAGCTAGAAAAACTTGCTCACATTTTTGAACATCCCAGTCTTCTTTAGCACATGGCAGACTAGGCTACTTCATGTATGTATCTCGTTGTCATTTGCAATTGGAGTTTTATTTCTCCAGATGTTTTGTAACACTCTTTGGGATATTTGTCAAGAACTTCCTATATTTATTCAACTCCCATGGAGAAAAGGGTGAAGAGATTGTGTTTGTGGACTGACTGTTGCATTATTTCACCTCCCAGGCATTGTTTGTGTTTACAAATCCATATAAGCATAACATGGGCTGGTGTTATGGAGTTATGGTGTTATAGGAAGGTTTTGTCATTGCTAGAGCAAAAACATACAATGGGAAAATGTGTCAAAACCAGTGCTGACAAAACTCATCAATTACTTATTACTGAAGTAAGGAGAAGGGATCTAGATGGATAGGATCCGTACCTCAGGCAAAGGCATTAGACTCAGGGTCTTCATGGTGGGGCTTTTCTTTTCTTTTGTAAGTGGCAAAGAGCTATTGGTTATTATATCTGTGTTAAAATGATTTTTAGAAGTTCAGGTTAAGTAAAATGAAGGCTCAAGACATGTTTCAAAAGTAGTTAATGCTTAAGATAACAAACTTTCTATCCTATATTATATGCTTTATTCATAGCAAACTTGCCATTCTCTATTATATGCTTTATTATTAGCCTAAAACTTCACGGGATAAATAAGCTTTTCGTTTGAATTCACTGTGTTCTGCTTCTTAACCTACATTCCTACTGAGTGATTATTGAAGAGTTCAAACATTTAATGATGAAACTGATGAGAAATGTTGAAGTATTATCCTGGAAATTATAGTTCAGTTAGCTCAAGGAAAGTACATGGAATTGTTTCCTTCATGAGGGGAGCAACACTGAGTGATACAAACTTTACCTAATATCCCAATGTCTCTTCATTCTCTGTTGAAGTGATTTATTACGTTGGTACAAACCCACTCCTGTGTCTTTAGCTGTCTGTTTGAAGTTCATGGATGAGAAAATAATGCCAGTAAAAATTCAACTCCAGACTACTGCTGTGGATGGCTTTGTGTCTACCTGAAACACTGTGAAAGTTAATTTCCAAGGTTTATTGATGATTTTTCATAGTGAGTTGCTTTGCTTAGAGATTTAAACAGAAGACAGCTTCACTCTTTGTTTTCATGTGTGTGGGTACCTTTAAATATCAACGTGGTGGTTTAGCATTGAAGAAACCAACAGTCATCTAGTTAACATACTAAAACGAGGAAAAATCTTATCACATTGTATAAGCTGAACCTTTCTGCAGCTAGTGATTTTTTATTATTATAATATTGACATTGTTATGCTTGAAAAATCCTACTGAGGGTGCACAGCGTGTCAGAGATGTTCATATACAGCCAACAGAGATCCTATAAGAGAGATTTCCTTTTCCACTAGAGACACTGTTTCAATGGCAATGGCTAGCAATGATATCTGCAGACTTATTTATTATGGTACGTAATACCTTTAACTACAGCCAGTCTTCCCTGTTGCCCAGGTTTATTCCAGAAGTAACAACACAAATTGCCAGTTCAAGCACTTCATCTACACAAACCCCAATTTTTTTCTGACTGACTTCACACTGACTTATTTTATAGTGAAGAAAACTATCTTTAGCTTTTTCTTGCCAAATTCTAAAATCAGTCATTTAGAGAATGACATATATCTTGCAAATATGACACAAAAAATCAAGTGTCGTGGTTTAACTCCAACTGGCAAAATACCACAAAGCCATTCTCA
>NW_010247872.1:0-795 GCF_000690775.1 Eurypyga helias
TGGGATATCTGTTATCTTCCTCTGCAGCAGCAGTGTCATGGTAGATCTGTCAGACCACCATCCTGTCCTCTGAACTATGTTTTAAATAAAAAATGTATAGGTGTGCCAAATTTGCTATAATTGACTAGAAATGTCTCAATAGTCTTCAAATGCCGCTGACTATCTGTATGCAGGAAAAACGAGGTGGGAAAAGTTTGAAACTTGGCTGCTTTTCAATATGGAATAGTAAAAGGCCATTCCAACAAAACCTGGAAGTTCAGTCGTCATTCTGGAAGTGAATATGTGTTTAATGAGATTCCTTTCCAAATATTTGCAGTTAAGCAGAAGCTTTCTCTCTGGGTATGAAATGAAGTCTGCCATTCTTGCCACTGTTAATGGCAGCTGTCTAGGTAACTGTGCCAATACGAAAAGCAGTTACTTTGGTATCAATACCTTAAACTATATTGCTGTAGTATATGAAGAATAACTTAAGCAAGCTGGAAATTCATAACTGCAATACTTCTATCTTTCTAGCCTTAAAAATTTGATAGGAATGAAAAATGAGTCTGTCAAGAAACTGTAAAGACTGTAATGCATATGGTATGGTGGGGACTTGTGGTGGGTTGATGCTGGCTGGATGCCAGGTGCCCACCAAACACGCTCTGTCACTGTCCTCCTCAGCTGGACAGTGGAGAGAAAATATAACAAAAAGCTGGTGGATCAAGAAAAGGACAGGGAGGGATCACTCACCTGTTAGGGTCACAGGCAGAACTGACTTGCCTTGAGGAGAAAATTTATCACCAATCAAATTAGAGT
>NW_010247873.1:0-2056 GCF_000690775.1 Eurypyga helias
CATTCTATGATTCTATGATCTTAAGACTTTTCTGCCCCTGAGACAATGGTCTAAAAGGTTGTAGCTCATTTTTGCCTGAAAGGTTAGCCAATATCTGGGCCCTCACAGGTTGTTTTTCTGAAGAGGAGGTGGGGATCAGTTACTTCTTTGATGCAGTCTTATTTATTTACAAGGAATGTACCTAACACCTGCTTCTGTAAGCATGGTAGGTTCAATCAAGAGGAGTATCTGAAGGCTGTCATTCCAGTTCAGACGCCTCCTAGCAGTTCATTTTCTTTTGGCTTTCTTTCAGAGCTACACTAGTTCTTCACTTGGCACCTTCTGGATTTCTTATTGCTCTCTGCTGCCTTCTCCCACACACATTAGCTGTGGTTAATGCTACCTCCAATGCTCTGGGGCTTCCATCCATTCCTGTCTTTGGGCAGAGTTTCCAGAATCAAGTATTGCTAAACAACAGGCCATTTAATCTCTATGGCAGTTGTGTCACACGCCTGTCAGGCCCAGAACTCACCCAGGAATCAAGTATATGCTCCTCATCTAACTGCAAGTATAAAATTAGGGTAAGGTAGCTTCAGCTGCATGAAACGCAAGTTACTGTCAAAGAAAAAAAAAAAGAAAAAAGAAAAAAGAAAAAAAAAATGTCATGCAGTCTCTGCCGTATCTTGACATGCAACTCTGCCGGACCCAGTGCTGTATTCACTTATGTATACTAAAGTGCAGAAAGAGCCTGCAAGCGTAATCTCAGGTCAACAGGCTCTCCCTTAATACTCAGTTTGAAAGGCTGGTCCCGTCCACTTCTGGACAGAAAGGATCCTGAATGCAATTGCTCAAGAGAATAATATGCTTTTTCATGTTTACCTGTCATTAAGAAAAGTTTTACTACCATTTACTTCACCACACAGCATCTCCTTAGAGATACTTTCAACATATTAATGGAATGAAGACCTGGAAGCGTCATAATCCAAAGCAAATTGAGGGATAACTTCTGATCACCTTCATGCTATATTCCATTTTTGCTGGCAGTTCTTTGAAAAACAGGTGTACTTCAGAAGTGTAGCTATATGCCAAAATATATTAATAATTTATAATTAAAAAGGCATGCAGTTGTGGTTTTGACCCCAAAGACCCTTTCCTGGATTAACAGCTGAGAAACAAATGACTCAAATAGCTTCCTACACTTTTTTTTTGCAAATAATGAGGGCTGTTTCTCCTCCATGCCTGTGTCACACATCTCCTGTTTTCATTCATATTTTCAAGAAGGAATTTCTTAATATAGTATTGTCTTCTCTTACTAGGTTGATAAAAAGCAGTTGTGTAGTGCTTATAAAGCAAGAATTAGCAAAACTAGATAGTTTGAAAGTTGTACAGTTTAGGGATTTCTCAGTTGTATCTACACCCATCAAGTTACGACAGCGCTTGTCCAAAGTGATGTACAACCTCATCACTCCACTTCAGACATACATTCATTGAATGCTACAAGCATGTACGGCAGGATGTGTATAAGTGTACTCAGACACACGGCTGCTGGCACTTTCATGACATATATACATCATCTCCTAGACTGCATTTACACTGCATGCAGGACGGGCAAAAGTCAATGTGCAAGGTAGCCACAGTTTAGACAAGCCTCTGCTGATTCCCCATGATGGTCACTCATTGCTAAACTACTGAAAAGACATGAGTCAACTGTGAAAAGAACTACTTTCCCCCCAGCCCTTCCATTCAAAATCTGTGCAACTAGGACAAACAGAGACCCTAGACTGTGGAGTTTCCAGATTTGCCTGCAGGAGCCCTGCGTTGGTTGGAAAGCTTTCATCACCCCCTTACCATTAACTCAGAACTTGCACTTTGCTTTATGAACAACAAAACTATTATAATGTATCATGGAATGTGATCATCCTGCCTACCCACAGGGCTTTTGGCCACACAATTTATCCTTTCCATATATTTCTTATAAAAATTCATCCTTACTCTAAGAACGTTCTGGGTGATGACCTCAGCAGTCATCTCTCAGCAGGTTTCAGAGAACTGTGATTCACAGAATCATAGAATCATA
>NW_010247874.1:0-10449 GCF_000690775.1 Eurypyga helias
GCACTCAATGCTGTCATCTATGTCATTAACAAAGACGATAAACAGCACAGGTCCCAACACCGACCCCTGAGGAAAGCCGCTCATCACCGATCTCCACTCAGACATTGAGCCATTGACCACCACCCTCTGAGTGCGACCATCCAGCCGGTTCCTTATCCATCGAGCGGCCCATCCGTCAAATCCATGTCTCTCCAGTTTAGAGAAAATGATGTCGTGTGGACAGTGTCGAAGGTTTTGCACAAATCCAGGTAGATGACATCAGTTGCCTGTCGTCTATCCACCAAGGTCATGACCCCACTGTAGAAGGCACCCTCCTTGCCTCCATAAGGATTGCAAAAGCCACCATTTCATGGTCACTCAACCAAGGTTGCCCTCAAGCTTCACATTCCCCACCAGCCCTTCCCTGTTGGTGAGAACAAGGTCCAGCTTTGTTCCCCTCCTCATCGTCTCCTCTATCACTTGGAGAAGGAAGTTGTCATCAGCGCATTACAGGAAACTCCTGGCTTGCTTGTGACCTGCCGTGTTGTCCCTTCAACAGATATAAATGTCTGGGGGGTTCTTACCATACAGTTAGTTGGGTGAAACTCACATTCTTATAAACTAAGATTTCTTTTCTTCCTTATTCTATAGAGGAACTCAATAATATCACTTAATCCTAGTGAAAATCACATTAAGTCTTATTTCAGCAGTTTTTTACAATACCAGGTGATCGAATTATAACTTTTTAGAGAGTTTTAGAAAGTCATAAAGCACATCCTTAAAAGTGTGGGTCAATCAAGGCTGCCACTGCTACTGCTGCAAAAAGCAGATGAGAGAAAAAAATGCCTGTACTATCTTTCACTAAACAAAGGAGAACCTTACTAAGGAAGATACACCATTATTCATTATTAGGAATATGAGTTCCAGCATCAGTTAAGGAAACCTTGTTATGCGGCAGTCAAACAGCCCACTCCTTTTCCTGTGTCCCAGTTTCACCCCTCCTCACACCGTTTCCGCAACTTCTACTTTGCCTCTGCCCTGGCTCTACAGCTGATGTTCAGTAATTTGGGTGCTGGATGTGTCTCTCCCACTACAATTGTGTCACAGAAAAGAGCACTGTCCTTCACAAGCATGCACTGGCAGAGTCATGATGCACAGTCCAGCTAACCTCATTAGCATGGGCATGTACAGTGTCCAGTACGTCAATGAAGCATATTTTCTAATCTTAAACATGTGATCACTGTTATCTTAAGATGTTGGTGAGACTCACTAGCAATTTACTATACTCAAAATATACTGCTCTTTAATTTATAACATTGGGATTCTGAATATAAAACTATTTGTGACCTATTACAGCGAACATAGTAGAATGGCAAGAAAGACAAACTGTCTGCAAAATTATTTTGCTTCTACCTAAGATCAAGAAATAAGGAAAACTACTAGATTCAAGCAGAACAAACCAGCTACGGTTGCAGATAGTCAGCTCACTGTTTAATATGTATATTCCCTTCTTAAAACTTACATTAACTTATTTACAAACTAAATGTACTTATTCTAAACTCTGGAGCAGACATCACTCTCATAATGTGGAAGGTTGAAGGGAGAGAAGCCCTGATCTTGTGAATGTGAGTGACATAAAGTGGACATAATGTAGTAATATTCATGTTTGAAGGAGAGAACTCATTGACAGCATACACCTGTTCTTTAGCTTAAATGAGTTTTCAGCTATTCCAGAGAGTTAACAAACTTGCCCCTGCTGCTGATGTTAACAGCTGAATAAATGACTATTATTCTATCATGGTGATAAATGGAAATATATATCTCTGCAGTAAAAAAAAAAAAAGAATCAGGTATTAGAAAAACAGGGTATTGCTCTTTAAGTACTGCACATAAGAGCCTCACAAGAATGTCTCAAATAGCTGTATTTATAAAGACTGTCACAGCCATAAGCAGTATTAAAATATTATACTTTAAATAGAGGACATATATGCTCACAGAGGCAAAAACTCTGCTTCATTTCCACAGTACTACTTCTGCAAGATTGGAGGATTTTTCTTTATTTTCTTTGGAATACTTTGAATCACACATCCTAGCTCTCCAGAATGTCATGTTTTATCTCTGAGTTTTCCTAATGATCACATCATTGTCTGGGGATTTGGTTCCTTGTTAGCCTTTAGTCCTAAACAGCCCTGCTGAGCTCTGTTGCTTTCTAATTATTTTAAGCATATCAATTAAAGCTTCTCCTTAGTGTTTACATCAGAGACTTCTGTGCAAGAATGGCAAAAACCCTCACAGAATGTCTTCAGCTCAGTTCGAAGACTGGTGACAAAGGTCATTAAAGAAATGACTGAAAGAGAAGGGTTTCTTTCTACACAGTGTTGAAAAGGGAAAGAAAACATAATGAGAAAACTACTGCAAAGCCTCACTTTCTCATTGCTAACTCTAGCTGTTAAAAATACCTGATTACAAGAAGTCTATTCAAAGACCTTTCGTTTAAATGGAAATAAAATAACACAGAAAAAGAAAGGGCTTTGTCCCCCTCCCCCCAAAAAAATAATAATATATATTTACACCTAATTAGAGTCACTGGTTTTGGCCAGGAGGTGTCACATCTGAGTAGAGAAACACCATATGAAAAATAGAATAATAGCCCTCCTTGGAGTATTTCTCTAACGTGCTTGATTTCCCAATTGGACTGAAACACGTAGAGGTGAGCTGTCGTAAAGAGAGTTATGATGACTAATTTATTTTATTGTGCTTAAACTTTATTGAAAATTTTAATTGAATGTTATAGAGTTTGAAATCCAATCTAAGATTCAAGCTAATTATATCTATATTGTCCACAGGATGGGGACATAGATAGATCTGGATAAAATATCCTTACCTTGTACTACCTCTTACTGATTTGCTCATGCAATAGTGGCAGGCAATCCCCTTCTCCTCTCATGGGATTGCTTTGCATATACCTATTTTTACATTCACAGTCCTGAATCCTCCGCAGGGGTAAGCAGGAGGGATTAAGACTATCCATGCTAAATCAGAACAAAGATGCCCAGAATCTCAACTCCCATACTGGTCAGGACTGGATTTTGCAGGGGCGTATAGGTAAAGAAGCAGCTTAGTTAGGCACTTTTCTCGATGAAAATTCCTTTTGAAAATATGAGGCTTGTGGGTTGTACCTATAGTGTTGTATTTAATAGCCCTTAATGGGACTTTCTTCTATTCGTTCAGCTAATTGCTTTTTGAACTGATTTATATTTTGGCATCCAAAACATCCTACAGCAATGAGTTACACAATTTAATTATGTATTATATGAAAGGCAATTTACACTTCTGCCTGATAATTTACTTGGAAGCTTGCTGGATTTCATGTTATGAATGGTGAATACCAGCTCCTAAATCACTTTCTCCCTGCCATTCATAACTTCATACATTTCAATTATACCACCCTTAGTCATCTTTTTTCCAAATTTGAGTAACTTCTCTTATAAAATCTCTCCTTGTATAGAAGCCATTCTCTATGGTTCATCATCAAAGCTACCCTTGCCAGTATCATTTTTAATTCTGATTATCATTCAGTAGAATAGTGAGTTTTACTGTTCTGTGACTTTATAGTGGAAGGACGTACAGCAAACAATATGTGCAACACCAGGGACTTCCAACATTCTATTTTTTCTTAACACCAGTCTCTTGTTTTTCCTCAGTAACAATTTCACAAAGGCATCTTTCCTGTAATCTCATAGCAGCTTAGTCTCTCTAATCGCCCTGATGAGGGACTTTTTCAACATTTTCACCAATGCATGCATACTGCACCAACCATATCAGATTTTCTATCTGCTCAAGTGATTTCTTCATACAACAAATGAATGTGAAATGTAGCTCTCTTTTACAAAAGCCACACTTATTCTTCCTCATTGTATCATATTTATCCATACATTTATTAATGTGACTATTTCTAACATTTCAAAATATTTACTCTACATGAAAGTGTGTTAGTTGTCTGTAGTTCTGTCAGTACTCTTGGATCTCTTTAAAGATTGTAACTCCCCATTAGCCAGGTACCAAAGCTAATTGAAATGGTTAACTACAAATAACAGTTATTTCTTTAGAAATGTAATATTTTTTTTTTTCTTTCAGAACTCCTGGTTGAAAACCTCTTGATCTCATTTATTTACTGCTCTTCATGACTACGTGCCTATAATCTTTTCTTACTGTTGTTGCAACCTGAAACTAAAGGGGAAGTCCCACGCATCACTGAGCTGTATGCGTACTTTGGAGTCCAGCTGTTAGAGTAGACTAACAATCCTCCTTACTTTTTTTCTCAGTTCATAAACTTAGTTCATACCTCAGGTTTGTTCATTCAAATCTACAGGAATTATAAAGCTGAAATATTAATTTGTCATGTTCCTCTGAAGTCTTGATCCTTAAACAGTAGTTTTTATTTATTGTATCTGTTATTTTATCTGATTTTGCTATGGAAAGGCCTTGTGTTATTTTTGCTTAGCTACACTTAATCACCTGCACATGTAATGGTGTTTAGCTGTTTACTATCTGCATATAGTCTTTCATCTAGCATATTGTAATTATGGTCTGGAAAGATGATGTTGTCTAGGTTAAATTTACCCAAAAAACACAGCCAAAATTTATTAGTGAGATTAAAAAGCTAATAATGTTGTAAAATGTAGATCATCTATATATGTGGCAATTATGCTGTCAGTCTATAATTAGATTTCTATATAAAGAAGCTGTAAGAAAAATGGTAAGAATGTTGCATAGCAAACAATACAGAAATTAAAGGAAATAATAAACATTAGAGAAGTATTTATAAATTAGACAGTAATGTTACAGTAATGGTTTAAAACCTACAACTATTAATACTGTTATAAAACAATGGGATTAACACTTCAGTACTTTTAGTGAAAAAGATAACTTTAACAGAAATTACTTAGACTATTTTAGTGCTTGCCAAAGGTATAGTTCATTAATGCTTCACTTTCGGTCTGGAAAAAAACTTAGAATAAATGACAAAGATTATTTATATTGTCAGAGATGAATTTCATTCCTCCATAAACTGACATTTTAACAGTTACTCGAATCTTTAAAATATAATTTGTTCTAACAGCTATTCATCAGCTGAAGTTCACCAATGTGTTTCATTACATCCTAAAAAGTACCACAACAGTAACTCAATCCTTTTCTCAACTTCAGCTGTTGAATGCCACACCGTAGTATCCCTTTCATGTTTGAATTCATTGATAGATTATTTAAATTGCAAATTACCTCCTTTCACTCCAGGATCTCCCCTCTTGGCCCTGCTTAAGCTTCAATTCACATCTTAATAAAAAAGAAATTTCATCATTTGCCTACACAGTGTTAGCAGCAGAGCTGTCCTTTGATCTCTCTTTTATGCAGCACTTTGTACCTCTGTATTTCATACAAAACCATCTAACTGTTCATTTTAGGTGAGCGTCTGTCCACCTTTCACACTGATATTTTTTCTTGTCCACCTTCCTTCTGTCTCTTTTTTAGTAATCATGCAGCTCGCCATCTTGGAGGCCTTAGCATTACGCAAGATTTTTGAATTTAAACAAGAATTGTTTGTTTCATTCACTATTAAACCTTTGACAAATCAGAGCAAAATTTTAAAGAATGAAGCTTTACCTCTCCTATTAAGAAAAAAAAAAAAAGGTTCACATTTTATTTTTTACTCTTTTTCTTCTTGGGTAGATCATAATTTTTTTTTTTAATAATTTAATAAAACCCCAAAAATATTTAAAAAGTCAAAACATAAAGGAAGTGTTTGTATATATAAACCGTAACTCCAGGGCCAAATTTTCATAATCCACAAATCATTGAAGCCCAGAAACCAGAATATAACAAAACTGATGTTCATACTTTGGCACAGGCACACTAGAAGGGTCAGGAATAAAGCTGAAGTCATTCCGAGTCCCTAACCTTTCCTTTCTTCCAGTCTACTTCTTTTGTTCCTCTATACATAGTTATTTTAGTATTTTTGAGAGTACAGTCTGTTCATATACCCAGATCTCATCTCTGGATTCACATTTTTGCATTTCACTCCAGACACTACATCTGTAACAGCAGCAGCAGCTATGACAAGAAAGGGAAACACTGAGCTCCTGAGATGTACCCAGAGACAGCCAGCATCTCAGGCAGCGGCATTCGTACTACTGATGGCACATACACCAGGTCAAATGGAAAAATCCCGGAGGAAGGATAAACTAAGTAGTCCTGACTCTCACACGATGTCCAGCTTCTCTAAGAGCCTGCACACAGGTAGATTTGGGAACCATGGCCTGAAGTTTCACCATGTGAAATTTGTGGCAAACTTGCTGGTTGGTTCACGGGGGGCGAGAGGGGTGAGGAGCATCTGACAGAGGATACGCCACACCGTGCACACCACAGGACAGGACTCGCTGGGAGATGGGGGACATCATCCTGGGAAGTTTACATGGAAAAAATATCCAGGGGGATGGGAGCATGGGAGTGGGGTTCTGATTGGGAAGTTCAAAGGCACGTATTTAGGCACAAACTTAGTATTCAGCAATGGCTGCTCTGTCAGAGTCAGTGTAATAAGCGGCTGTGGTGGCACCGCCTGTTTCATAGTGTCTGTGTCCTCTGAAAGCTTCCATGTGTATCCATCTTGACGTGAAGGTCTCAGCAGAGCGCAGGAGCACAGCCGAGTACCAACATAATAAAAGTTAGAAGTGCCACTAGAGGGCATTAAAAACACCATAAATAACTTAGGGCTAATACTAAGAGGAATGCTTTAAAACACCCAGATGAGAAAAGCTGCAAAGAACGACAGGAAGGACAGACAGAAAACATACGGGACCTATACAGCATGTGTCCACAGAAAAATAACTGAACTGAAGGCGCTGAAAGGCTGGAGTTAACAACGCCCAGACAGCTTCCACAGAGAAGACAAGAGTTAATGATAAATTCTATGTCAGCACTAAGATAATTAGCTAATTTACATATTTCAGCCTGTAGGCCATCTACTTAATGACTAGTGAATGTTACAAAAAGATGGCAAAAGTTATGTTGCATAGTGTACCTAAAGATCAAATGGTGATCTTTAACTTTATCAAGGGTAATAGAAGCAGGAGTGGGTAGCAAATGCTTTACTCGCGCCAGTAGAGGTAAGGAAATTGTTGAGAGGTCTCTGCAGGTTGAGCGGAAGGGCAAAACAAAGGGTGCCTGCAAGCCTCCAAAAAGCAGAGTTCTCATTTCTGCTGTAGCGGTTAGACGCTTTTGCCTCTTGTCGGTTCAGCTGTACAGCAGAACAAAAGACACAAAAGAGGCACCTTGTAAGTAACAAGGTCTGTCAAGTATTGTCACTTAAAGAAATGTATGCTAAGTTTTCCTGCAGGCTTGTCCCAGCACTGGAAGATTCTCTCCACTGCATTCTCTGATTTATCTTAGGAAAGAAATCCAAAAAGACCTGGGAAATGCTGCCAACGGTGAAGTCACAACATTTCTTTTTAAAGGCACAATGTCCCAAAGGGTCACATAAACTGCATTTCCCTACCACAGTTTCCTCTGCCTAGAGGGATCATATAAAATATTTATTTACTGTTTAGAGATATTCTTTAAGGGAGCAATGTCCCTCTAGATAATTTTATTTTGTTTCTGGTCTGAAAAGGTCTGCATACAAACATGTTGTACAGGGTAAAGCCAGAAATGGCTCAGCCCTTTAGGCCAGTAGTTCAGCAAGACCACAAATACTTCACACAGGAGCACAGAGATACAAGAAAATATAAGACAACCACAGCTGTGAGAAAAACCTAGTATTTCTTATGATGGGAGAGTCAAACTGAATTAAAAGTTGTGAACACAGACTTCCTAAAATCTCAAGTCAGTTGTGAAATCCCAGTTTTGACACTCCTATCTCTCACTGTAACTAATGAAAGAAAAAAGATGGAAAGCTTCTTCTATGGAAACAGGCACAAAACAGACAGGCATCCTCAAAGAGAACGGGTTTTTTTTAAAAGTTTGCCTTGAAGATACTGAAATATATGAAAAAATGAATATATCTGAAAAAAGTATGAAAAATAGTGCCACACTGATGAATGCAGTTTAACATACCACCTCTTCAGACAACCATCATATTTGTTGTGATGTTTTATCAGCTAATTTTTACAGAAAAGAGATTTAAATCTAAGGAGAAATTTCTCATGAGATTTTATGATTTTTGCTGTGCTCTTGTAACTAAACGACATCATCTACCACAAGCTATGCTGTCACATGCATTTTCCTAACATTACAGACTACAGATACAGATTTAGTACTTACTTTAGTAGACAGTGCAGCTGATCTTACCTGTTCCTGCCCCCTTGAAAGCATGGAATTAAAATATATCACCCAGCAGAGCACTGCTACAGAGGAGAGCTTTCAGCTGGTGAGCTACCTGCCTGAAACAGAGATGCAGATCCCTTTCTTTTCCAGATTTTTGTTACAAGTTTCAGCTCTGGCTTCTTGCTATTCAAAAAGAGGTTCAAATTTTTTTCCATTTGAAGTGTATGGTACTGGCAGGGTGACCACATTCTCTGAATCAATTGAAATTACAATCACCATCATAGTTTAATTTGTTAGGTTCCTTCAGGAAAGTATAAATTTATGTAACATAATTAGCATATATAGCACAGATACATGCTATGTACTGCACTTGTATCATTCCAGTGATCCTTATTGTATAAATATAAAAATAAATTATTTTATACAAGTTTACCACCTAGTATAATTAATATAGTACATTATATGTAATATGGCCATTTATGAAATCTCTTATGGTGAAAATTATTTTTCGTTTTAAGCTCTGTCATGACAATAACAAGATATTTTAAATTTCTGCAACTCCATTTACCTGCTGCATTTAGATAAACATGAGCAGAAAGAATATTAAAATTTAGAGGAAATTGATAGAAGTATGACTTAAAATGGCCATTAGCCACAACCTAATATGAAACTATGAGACTTGCAGACATTCTCTTTTGAATCTTTCAGTACAAAATATACACCACATAAACATTCCTTATCTAGCTTTTTTCAGGTTTTCAAATGTCTAGCAATCCTTATGTTTTTCATAAAGTCAGATTATTTTGTAAGAGTAAGGGGTCTAGCCTGGTATTATTACTTAGGTTTGTACAAATCAAAGCAGGAAGTCGCATTCGGAAACTTCTGTTTACCACTGAGTTGACAACTCTGCCCATTTTTCTGTCTTGATGTGCTTTTAGATTAGCTGTCATTTATGATCAACCAATGACATCCAGTCTTTGTTGTAATTTTTCTTTCAACAAATTTGTCATATCATGAAATTCAGAAAATACAAGGTTATATATATATCTAATTTCTAAAACATAATGAAAAAAATCCAAAACACTTAGGACACTGACAAATACAAATATTGTTCATTCACTGAAGTACTACTGAAGACACAAAATACATCAACCTGCCTTAACAATCCTTAAAGAACTTAAGTAATAATACCCTATCATATAATACTTTCTGAATGTATACTGTATATATATATATACACATATAATCCAAATGCAGATTCATTCTTGTCTTAAAGGTAACCAAGAATTACGTTGACTACTACAGTTGTGTAGCAGTCAACAGCTATTGGAAATGCTGATATTTTTTGAGGCAGCAAGACACAGAAAATCATATGCCATCTTAACTGAATCTTAAAATGTTTCCTCAAAAGAAACAAAAATATTTGCGGTAATGTCAAAAGTTGTGGGGTTTTTTTTTTCAACTGAGGATCCGTATATTTAATCATTACTCAGAAAACTACACAGTCTTGCTCTAGCGGTCAGACAATATTTTTTAAGTACTACGGCTAACACTCTGCAAGACATTTGTTGTTTTAATGGCTCGTTCTCTGTTATCTTTGATATTTTCTCAGACATTAGCAACCGACAGTGATTTCAAGAAGTTTTTCACGCTGAGAAGCTATACTAGAATTATTTCAAATAATACTCTGTTACTATGCAGCCCTAAAACTGCAAACATTTTTAAGCAATTAAAAACTACTTCTACATGTACAACAGTAAGTTTGATTTCAGTTAATAACATCTTTGCCATTCCAGGCAAGACTACATATCTGTACATCTTGTCTGTTGCAGTCTTTTCTTCTACAGCACTGCATTCCTTCCTTGATGAAAGGTTTCTATCACTGTCAGAGTCATGATCCACCTTCCAACCATTTTTAACACTACATTAGTATTAATAATTGGTATATTTACCCTTAGATGGTGATCATTCTGCTTGTTCTGTGCTGCTTTGTATTTGACCAATGAAATCTAGATATTGTGCCTCATGCAGCTAGTATATGGTGATGGTGATGACAGGGTTGAGTGTTTATGGGTAAGAATTAGAGGGAAGGTCAACAAGGCAGATAGCATGATAGTCTGATATAGACCACCACCCCACCCACCCCACCCACCC